>NW_023494790.1:37967871-38030371 GCF_904425465.1 Colossoma macropomum
TCTTGAGGAACCGTCATCTTTAAATGTGCACATAAAGTCATCTATAGTACATTTTCCATCAATCTGAAAAACCATTTCATGATGCAAAGAACACTTTAATCATGCAAAGGGTCCTTTGTATGTAAACGGTTCTAGATAGAACCATTTCTTTACTAAAGAACCTTTGAAGATTTCTATTTTAAGAGTGTTTTGTAACAATGTCAAGCTTGCAACAATAGAAGAACCCTTTTTGTTGCTATATAGAACGCTTTTCAGAAAGGTTGTATTTAGAACCATCTACAGCACATTCTCCATCAATCTGGAGAACCCTTTCATGATGCAGAAAACGCTTTCATCATGCAAAGGGTTCTTTGAGTGTTCTTGGTTCTGTATAGAACCATTTTCTTTACTAAAGAACCCTTGAAGAACCATCTTTTTAAGAGTGTAGGCCTCTGCCTTATGAGCTGAATGATGCTTTATAACAGTGTTATAAATGGGACAGATGCGTGTCACTTTAGTTTAAGCACCCCTATAATCCATGCAGTGTCCTTTACTTCATAAGAGATCTTATGTTGTGTTGTGATTACTGTGATATACCGTATGAATACTCAGGTATTGCTTTATGAATATGTGATTCAGCGCTTATGCGTGTGTTATGAAGTTCTTATGTACGTAGCCTTCAAATAAGGTGGACCCAAACTGTCTGACCTCTGAAACGGGGCCTTTAGAGGAGAAGGGAAAAGCGATATTAACTTTAATGTGTGTTAAATGTGTGTTTGTCCCGTCAGAGTTTGGGCCGGCTGGCTCCCCGCCGAGGCCGAGCGGAGACGTTACCTCACCTGTACGTCCACTCTTACGCTCACAGTCCTTCCACAACACGCCAGGTGAGTGATGCCTCTGTCTCTCTCCCCACTCACTCCCTCTCTCTCCGCTCACTCTCTGTCTCTCTCCCCACTCACTCCCTCTCTCTCCACTCACTCTCTCTCTCTCTCTCTCTCTCCACTCTCTCTCGATGTCTCTCTCTCACTTTCTCTCCCTCTTTCTTTCTTTTCTCTCTGTCTCTTTCTCTCTCCACTCTGTCTATGTCTCTCTCTCTTTCTCTCCCTTTCTTTCTCCTCTATCTCTCTCCATTCTCTCTGTCTCTTTTTCTCCCTCTTTTTCCTTCTCTCTCTCTCTCTCCCTCTCTCTCGCCATCCCTCTTCTCTCCTTCCCTCCCTCCCTCTCTCTCTCTCTTTCTCCACTCTCTCTTTTTCTCATCTTTATGTCTCTCACTCCTCTTCCTCTTTCTTTCTCCTCTTTCTCACCCTCTCTTTCTTTGCCCTCTCTCTGTCTCTCTCTCTCTCTCTCTCTCTCTTTCTTTGTCCTCTCTCTGTCTCTCTCTCTCTCTCTCTCTCTCTCTTTCTTTCTCCTCTCTCTCTTCCCCTGTTTTTCTTTCTCCTCTCTCTTCACTCTCTCTCTCTCATACTCTCTCTCTTTCTGTATATAAACTGGCAGTGAATGAAACAGAACAGCACTCTGTGAGTTATTTGCCGGCGCCTGTAAATCCCAGAGCCTCTTGAGTAATTACCTCACCTGAGAGAGAGAAAGAGAGAGAAGGAGAGGAAGAGGAAGAGAGAGAGGGAGGGAGAGAGAGAGGGAGAAACGGGAGGGTGAGAAAAAAGAGATGGAGGAAAAGAGAGAGAGGAACAGATGGAGTGACAGAATAAAAAAAGAATAGAGAGAGTGTATGTGAGAGAGAGAGAGAGAGAGAGAGAGAGAGAGAGAGAGGTCCCTCGGCCGTCCTCACGTCATGCCAGCTTTCTCCACTTCCCTCATGTTTCCGAGAATCACACGCGCCTCCACGGCAACAGCGGAGTAAATCGAAAAACCAAACTCCCCCCAGCGAAACCCATCCAATCCCCCAAATGCTGAACAGCGGACCACCCCTCCGCCCCCCGCCTCGTCTCCATTGTCAGAGCCGCTCTGTTTCTCTTATAGAACATTCTGTCCCGCTGCCTCCTCGGCCTCGTTTATGGAGCGTTTGCCCAGCGCTGCGTTTTGAAGGCAGCCGTCTGCTTTATAACTCAAAACTCGCTGCAAAAACATCTCAGTTTATACCGTCGTGCTCTAATTCTGCCTCCCAGCCTGCAGTTAAACGAACAGTTCACAGTTAAAAGCTGCTAATGTGCACATTTTTACTGATACTCTGTGAAAGTCAGATGGAATGAAGCTTCTGTGCTTCAGATCTTTCAGCAGGGCTGTCACTGTTGTAGTGAGCACCATAAAAACCAGGCCTGGTGTTGTGCAACGGGGCATTATGAGATCAAGAGTCCTCGTCATTTGTCAGCGAGGGTGACAGGGCCTTTATTTCGGTCAAGCTGCTGCAGAACATCGCGTCCCGCTGGTGGTTTTGTGAGAATCAGGTGTGGCCGATAAGGCGTTCTTGCTGTTGTCATTCATTCAAAACCGTGGAATCTGTTATTCGCCGCGGTGCGGAGTCTTCACATGCTGTGCCTGATGAAATAATTCCCTTCTTTTGTTCATTTATTTACTATGACATTAATTCAATAACGTTGCACTTAATGATATGTAAACATTTCAGCCAGAGAACAGATTTCTCTTGTTTTTCCAGTCTGTACACGCTAGATGTTTATCTTCGCTTCAAAGAAAGCCTGCAATCTGTTACTGCTCTGAAAGTCATGCAACCCTTGATTCACATTTCAGCAGCTTTTTTTCTCCCTATTCACTTTATGCACTGTAATCTGGCGTTGTTATCAAACACTGTGATCTAAAAATGAGTTCATAACTGATTTCGGTTGTGCATTCAAAGGGATTATTTGGTGAAAAATCTAATTTTGCACAGATGTTACACTTTATCCCAGATGTAGTCGACCAGCCAAGATGTGTTTAATGTCCAGATATTGCTTTGTTCGTTTAGCGCCGGAGCCACAAGACTAATGTTGCTAACGAACACTAGAAGCCAATAGTCACCCAAACCCGTTTCAATAAAAACATCCCCAGAAACTCTCAAACCACATGCAGGTGTTCATTAAGGTGGCGCACACAGTGTGACTCAAGATGAGCTATAAAAAAAATACATGAGCTATAAAAACTTAAATTTAAAATGTACCAATTTAAGCACCCAGAATCACTTTCTTTTGCACTGCAAGGTGGTATTATGCTCTTTTTGTGACATAGATGTAAATTAATTTGAGCTCCACCCAATTCTTCTTCCTGTGTCTCATTATTATTATTATTGTTAATAATATTATTATATTGTAATTCATATTAATTTATATTATTAATATTAAATATTATTTTTAATCCTAATTTAACTTTTTAGTTTTATCATAACCATCTGGATACAATATCCTTGATTATCTTGAAAGGCGCTCATAAATAAAATTATATCATATTATTATAGACAGTGAGGTTGAATTGTACTGTAGAGATGATAATATGGACCCGTTTTGAGTGTAAATTTGTGAACATGGTCCTTATTATCCCTGCTGTTTTACTAAACTGGGCTGGCCTGGCACAAAGACGATTCTTTAGTGGTGGAGCGAGCATCACACTGAACACTCTCTCTACCAGTTAACCCTATGGAACCGAGCGTCTCGCTGGCGATCCACTCTGAGACTTGGCTGAGCTTGTTTAAATCTGCTGCTAGAAGGGCTACGGCGCGTGTCCAGGAGTGCAACGTAACCGTGTGTAGTATTTTTCTGTGAGCTGCCGTTTTTTTCCTATCACTGTATAGAAAATGCACGAGGCTTCGTTTATTACAGGATGTACTGCGATTTTTTTGAGTGAGCTCATTCAGAACAGATCGATAAGCACTTATTATTGTTTAATTTATAAAACACGACTGGTGTGTGACGTACGTTCCTGCTCATGTTTTCCTGTTGAAAATAGTAGTTTAAATGATTAAAACCCTCAGTTTTCTGCTTAGATTGTGTTGTTTACACATTAAACGCACCTACAGCAGTCTGAAAATTGTGTGATTAACACATTGTGGGATTAAAAGACATTTTTGTGTCTGCCTTAGAAGATTAATAAGTGATTATTGCTGTCCGGAGAAAAGCTTGTGTCATCGCTTTTTCATTTTTTCATACCATGTGCCCTGAACATTTAAAGGTCCCATATCAAGCAGTACTGAATTATGAAGTTTGATGTGGTATGTAAAAGTTTCAGATTATACACTCCATATGTGGAAACAAAGCCTGTTTTGATTTCACTGTTTTCGTGATGTCACAAAAAATATAATGTATTAACATATATCCGCCTATGTCAGCCTACGGCAGTTTAGCCCCGCCCCCTTGACGCCGAAGTTATAAGAAGTGTTTCAGCCTCGGCTGCTTTTTTACAGGGCAGCCAATCAGAAAAGAGCTCATTTACATATATCATTATATCAGTCTTAAAGGCACAGTAACGTAATTGTACATATAGATAGAGACAGGCTGGAAAATTGATTTTTTTTATTTTAATTTTTGTGCATGAAACCACACAAATGGCAAGTGGAATTCAGAGAAAAAATTAGGTTGGTTTTAGGTTGAGTTAACTCCTTAAACTTCCAGGTTTATTACATAGCAAGGCTTATTATTTAGTAACTACAGGGACTTCAGTGCAAACTGGTTGAGCTATTCTTAGATTATAGAAGTGTGTGATAAAACCGATGTGCCCTGGCCGTTAAACAGGTCATTTAGACGTAATGAGCATTTTTATTTCTCCTTTAAAGTGGCCATTTCAGGGATACCAGATGTTGTAAATGCTTTCTTTTTTTGCTGTTTTGCTAATTGCTCTTTTTTTTCTCTTTTTCCTCTCTTCCAGGAACGTCACGTCCATTCCACGGCCACCCGACCTCCGTGTACCCCTCCGATCCCGTCACGTCCCTCTCTAAACTCGCGCACCTGCAGCAGTACCCCATGCCCTATGCGGCCACCTCCACCCACTCACCCTTCCAGTACTCACCCCTGCCCGGCTCTCCCAAACCTGTCCATCCTCCGCTCTCCCGTCTCCACAGTAGCTCCTCCTACTCCTTCTCTTCACCTCCTTCCGTGTGCGCCTCGCCCAGCCCTCTCGGCTCGGACGTCCTGAGCCCAGTCAGCGACATCGGCAGCCCCCTGACCTCCCCTGCTCTTCAGAACCACACACCCACCATGTGGCCTCCTCAGACCCCGCCCCTTTTCTCTCTGGCCAACGTGCTCTCCATGGCCATGAGCATGGCGCACTCTTTCATCCCTGCCCCCAGCCTGCCGTCCCCCCTGGTGCAGTCCATTCCCTCCATACCTGGCTTCCCTCCACAGTTCGCCCACCAGATCCCACCCCAGCCTGGATATCCCTCAATATACGCACCTCAGTACGCGCCACACATCCAGGCCGAAGGACCGTACCCACAGGTTGGTCTTGAAGCTCAGAACTGGGAGGCCATCTATGGTTACGCTCAGAAAGCACATTCCACGTTGCAGGCACATGTGTCCACTTCGGCCTCGGGGATGCCCTTGCATGCAAATGCTCACGTGCAGCAGATGTTCGCCGCCGTCCCACAGGAGATGGGGCTACGAAGCCCCCCGGTACCCACTGAGCATCTCCCAAAGGAGTACTCCGGGCCTCAGGGGTACGAACAAGCTTTCCCCAGACCTTCACTGGACCAGTCTGGCCTGTCCAGATCCTCCTCGTCTGGGTTATCGTCTTCACCGAGAGCCAGCCCAGAGAGCACGGTGAGTCAGGCTGTCCTTAACTTAGTCTTCAGTAGCCTTGAAGAAAACGGCATTCTGTGCCTTATACCGGTGCACAACCGATAGGGGCATGCCGCCACGCAAACGTTGGGACGGCGACAATGTCACTTGAGTTTTTCTTGATAAAATAATTTTAAAAATTACAAATAGTTTAGAAATAAGTTAGATATTTATATAATATCTTCTTTGGTGCATAAAACCACACAAATGGAAAGTGGAATTCTGAGAAAAAAGTAAAAGACAAAACGAATTGAGGTTGTGTTAACCCCTTAACATCCCAGGCTTATTACACACTAAGGCAGGGGTCGGCAACATGCGTCTCCG
The DNA here is from genome assembly GCF_904425465.1 of Colossoma macropomum. NCBI lineage: Eukaryota > Metazoa > Chordata > Actinopteri > Characiformes > Serrasalmidae > Colossoma > Colossoma macropomum. The sequence continues at coordinate 37,973,889 of NW_023494790.1, forward strand.
GAGCCACATGCAGCTCTTTTACTGCCCTGTTGTGGCTCCACAGCAGAATCAGATTTGTAGGTAAAAATAAAATAATCCTCCTTTACAGTAAAATAAAGCTCTGCTGATCGTTCAACACAGTTTAACAGTAAATGGTCTTAAACTCTGGAGTTAATATATAACTGCTAATTCACCCTTTAACCCTGAAGATCAGCGCAGACTGCTGGTCACCATAGCAACACAGACAACAATCTCGCCTAGCTAGTAGCTAACGAAACGACAAAGAGAGAGATTTAAGACAAACATCGATAATTTGGAGACAAATGGACTTATTTGTGTTTAGAATCACTCCAGCTGGTTTCCTGATATGTTTAATCTGCAATGAGAAACTGACAAACAGTAAAAAGTCGTAAAGCTGTAGCGACTTCAGCCTCGTAAAAAGCTGAATGTTGAGAGACATTTTACAAGAAACTTCTACTTTTGTGGAAAAGTTTCCTGCCGGAGATGCGAGAAAAGCAGCTAGAGCTGAGCAAAAGGTTAAAGCAGAGCAAAGTGAGTCTGCGTTTTTGTTTTATATTATGTTTTTAGCCTCTACAAGGACATTAACACATACTGAGACAGATTTACAGCCAAGATGGTAAAGTGGACATGAAATGTGGCTCCCAAGGTGGTTTGAATTTTGTGGAAAGGACAAAATGGCTCTTCTTAACATTTGGGTTGCGACGACTAAACTAAGGCTTATTATTCAGTAACTACAGGGACTTTAATGCAAAATGGCTGAGCTATTCTTAGGTTATAGAAGTGTGTCCCACCACTGCGCCCTGGCCGTTTGAGGGGTTAAACAGATGTTACATTATGAGCATTTTTACTTCTCCTCTAAAGTGGCCATTTCAGAGATACCAGATTTTGAAGTGCTTTCATTTTTAACCGTTTAGTTAAATGTTTTTTGTTTTTATCCTCTTATTTTCTCTCTTCCAGGGTAAGGTTTAGGCTGTGCTTAACTTACTCCCTAGCAGCGCTGAAGAAAACGGCGTTCCGATGGCGGCATGCGGCCGTGCAAACGTTGGCATGGTGACAGAGTCACTTGAGTTTCTCTAGATAAAATTACTAAATTAAAAATAAAAATAGCTTAGAAATAGGTTAGAAATTCACATAATATTCTTAAAAGAGTCTTAAAATGAAAAATATTAGAAAATAATAAGATATCTAGAAGAGATTCAAGATCATTTCACTTGCTAAGACGTAATGTTTTTGCATAATTTTTATTTAGTTATATTATTTTTATTTTTTGTGAGCTATAAAAACATGTACCAATTTAAGCAACCAGAATCGCTTTCTTTCCGTACCGCAGTGTGGTATTACGCGCCAGACAACATTTAAACTTTTAAGGTTTTTTCCGTCTCCTGTGAAGGACGTTTTGGAGATGTACTTGTCATTCAGTTATGGAATTATTCTCCATGATTTTTGATCCAAGGGTGATGTGAATGTTCTCGCTCCTTTCCAAGGCTTCCTCCTCCAGTCCAAGATCGCTCTCCCCACCAGCAGCTCCAGAGACCAGCACCGGCGTGCGTGAGCCCAGAGAATCCCCCGTCAGCTCCGGTAAGATGTTGTGGAAACGGAAACACATGCAAACACGCGCAAACAGCAACAAAGAGACCTTTTCTGCTTTTACATAAGGACCTTTTATTATGTATTGGGTGAAGTTAAGCATTAAGTAATGACTTCAGGGATGAGCTAAGGTCCTTCTCTGTTTCGCTCACAGCCAGTTTTGCGCGCTTTTGTGTGGACTTGGCTGCGGCTTCGCCCACATTGGTGTTGGAAGACATTATCGCCCATTAGCTGTGCCTTTGGAGGTGTTGCGTAAGCAGCGTGTCTGGTTATAATGTTCCATGGAACGCAGCCTGTAGGTGCGAGTGCTGCCTGAACCACATTAACAGAGCCAACTAAGGAGCATGTGTGTTTACATCCAGCTTAGAGCCTATAGCACCCAACACAGATAACTTGACAACATAGAAATAGTTTGCAGGGAAATACCACCAATTTTTCAACATTCCTGCACGATTCAGAGACTTCAGAGGTGGGATATCTTCAAAGTAACGGTACAAAAATAAGAATTTTGCTAATTTTCTGCATAATTCAGTGGTTGAGATGTAAACAGAGTGATTCAGAGTGGTTTGGTTCACACTTCTTTACAGTGGTGGTGACCAGGGGTCGCCATGGCTACAACACAAATACAGATATTTTATTTGTGATTTTTTATTTGTTTGTGAATCTACACAGAGTATTTTGCCTATCTGCTATAAATGGATTTAAAAAAAAGGTTTAAACCAGAAACCTTCTCAAAACTATCATAAATCAGTGTCTCAGACCTCAGGCAGCGAATTCATAACCATTTCATGTAATAACTTTCCATAAGGGAGCTTTTTGAGTCAGACATCTGGTTCCTATCACTGGGAACAATTCCAGGATTGGAGCATCAAACCACTCTAATATTAGTATATCATATAGTTTGTTTCTTTAGTTTTACGCTGGAGCGATGAGGCTGATGTAGCTAAGCTTATAGCCCACCAATTAGCATGGTGCTAACTGCATTCCGCATCTCAATGGTTCCTTTAATGTGTTGCATCAGTAGTGATGCAGTGAAATGTCAGTGGACAGAATCCAGAAGTGCTGGTGTTTATTCACTGGTTAAAACATTTTATGTGTCTTTCAGCACCCTTAGTCTATTAAAGCCAGTCGTACACAGTGGGGAAGCCTCAGAGCCTTCTAGGTGTTCAGAGAAGAAGCTTAAGATGGTTTTAGTCTCCAAACACTAGTGCCCTACGTTAATTTCATTTCTCTTGTATTCCTGTCCACTCCATCGTTGTCATTGTTCCAGGCTCTTTTTATCTATATTTATGTAAATGAGCTCTGTTTCAGCTGCACTGTATTTTGAGGTTGAAACACTCCTTTTCCACTCCTTTTTAGCCCCGTTCACTCCATGTCACATGAGTGGGCGGGCTAAACTGCTGTATAGGTGAATAAAGTAGTGGGTGGTATGGCCAAACATTTACATCATAGTATAATTAAATTTTCTCACTGTTTGTCTTTTTAAATAAAACCATTTTAGATGCTTAAGTAAACCTGTTTTTGTAGGTTAACAGAGGCTTATTATTCTGGGATGTCCCTCCACTTTTAATAAATAAATAACAGTATTTCAGACTTACTTTGGTTTAACAGCCAAAGTAAATCTGAAATAGAGCTGGGCAATATGGCAAATATAATATCACGATGTAGGGGTGGACGATTTTGGCAAAATATCTAATTGCAATTTTTCTGACCAATATTGCGATTACGATTTAAATTGCAATTGTCTATAATTGAGGTAGAAATTGAGGTATGGGCCTTTTCTGCCTAAGAACACCAGCATATACTTTTATATCTATTTTTCTGGCTTGAGACATGAACTCTTAACTCAGTGCACCAGCCTGCCAGTTATTTGTGGTTGTGATGTCACAGCAGTTCATGAGCTCCATGTTATTAGGTAAAATTTCCTGACTTAAAACTTCCATCATATCAACATAGTCGATAATAGACTGTAAGACTGTAATATAAATTGCAGCTCTAGCGATTTGAAAATTGCACTCTCAAACTCAGCTCTGTCACGACGCTTTAAGACGGTTTTTTTATGATACACGATATGTTACAGTATTTTTTTCTGACAAAAGTTGGAAAGTGCCAGGTAAAAAATACTACATATTGTTTGAAAAGCATATTGTGACATAATTTAATCAAGGTGACGATAAATATTGTCATATTGCCCAGCCCTAATATGAAATATTTCTGTTGTTCCAAACATTTAAAAAGAAAGCTGAACAATACATAAATAAGCTTGTCAATATTGCTTTCTAACGCGAGCCCAGCAGGCCTGGAAAAATGGCACTAAATACTTTTACATTTATGGCATTTGGCAGACGCTCTTATCCAGAGCGACTTACAGTTTGGTTTTTACACAGGTAGGTGAAGGTAGGGTTAGGAGTCTTGCCCAAGGACTCTTACTGGTATAGTGTAGGGTGTTTACCCAGACAGGGATTGAACCCCAGTCTACAGTGTAGAGGTCAGAGGTGTTACCCACTACAGAAGTGTTACCCACTACACTATACCAACCACAAAGTCTTAATTTCTACAAAGCTTTTTTGTTAGAATTTCCTGTTCCACCTTAAATGGAGCAGCAGTTACATTCTGACACCTGTACAGATGCTTGAATATAACTAGTGCACCATTTAAGGTGGAACGGGAAATTCAAATAAAATGCCAGTTTTAACTTCATCTGATTTACTGCTCAATACTACACTCCAAAAACGATGGCGCTTCAAGGGTACTTTAGTAAAGAAAACGGTTCTACATAGAACCATAAACACTCAAAGAACCCTCTGCGTGGTTAAAGGGTTCTTTGCATGGTGAAATGGTTCTTCAGATTAATGGAGAATGTGCCGTAGATGGTTCTAAATAGAACCTTTTTGAAAAGTTCGGTATAGCAGCAAAAGGGGTTCTTGTATTGTAACAAGCCTGACATCGTAACAACAGAAGAACCTTTTTTGGTGCTATATTGTAGAGATTTCTTTACAGTGCTGGTGATAGGAACCAGGGGTCACCATGGCAGCAACACAAAGAACCCTCTACATGATTAAAGGGTTCTTTGCATCATGAAAGTGTTCTTCAGATTGAAAATGCGCTTGAATGAGCTATAGACGGTTCTATATAGAATCTTTTTGAAAAAGCACTCAAAATGGTTCTTCTGTTGTTACTAGCTTGACACCATAACAATAGAAGAACCCCTTTGGGTTCTATATAGAACCATCTACAGCACATTCTCCATCAGTCTGAAGAAACTTTTCATAATGCAAAGAACCCTTTAATCATGCAGAGTGTTCATGGTTCTGGATAGAACCATTTTCTTTACTAAAGAACCCTTTAAGAACCATCTTTTTTAAGAGTGTAGGTGGATATATGTAAATGATTTGTTTCAAAAAACCAAGTCTGATTCGGTTCTCCGTGATATGGGCCCTTTAAGTAACCCTTCCTCATCATCTCCTGTGTTTCTCCTACAGAACCAAATCCCACCGTCACAGTCGGACGCTTCCAGGTTTCCCCGTCTAAGGAGCTCCCAGCACCAGCTGAACATAAAATCACACCCACACCTGCTGCCTCACCACCAGTCACACCAGCATCACAGCTGGAGTCGCCCAGCTCTTCTGTTTGCTCCTCCCAGGACCCACATGAGGGGCGAAGAGGATCCGAGGGGAGTGAAGTCACCTCCCTAGGCTCCCATCAGCACTGTGTAGATGTTCCTCAAGACCAGCAAGTTTCCTTGGATGCAGCTCAACCGTTGGGGAACCTGTCGTCTTTGGCTCCTCATGATGTTTCCCGCCTCCATGAACCTCCAGCCTGGACTGAGGAGAACAAGGTAAAAGAAGAGGAGAAGGAGGAGGTGCGAAGGAGAGGTGAAGAGGAGCACAACGAGGTCCAGGGAGAGGAGGAGCAGCAGCAGCGGCAGCAGAGGAAGAAGAGCCGGAAGCTTGAGTACGGTCAGTCTGTGATGGGGACGTCAGTGGACAGTGGGCTTTCTGTCGCCCTGGATCCCGAGGGGTGTCCGTGGGACGGGATGATGGGCAGCCCTCAGTATCCCACCCCTCTCCACAACCTCTGGATGAGCTACACACGCACCTCCTCCTACATGAGCAGCGACGAGTCGGAGAGCGACGACGAGGAGATGTGGGACGAGTTGCAGGAGCTGAGGGAGAAGTAAGCGTCTGATTGGATGGTTGTTGATTACGGCTGTCAAAATATGCAAAATTCAAATATTTGCAAAATCCAGTGCAGAAAAATCCAGATGTACAAATTGAAATTTAAATATTCATCAAATTCAATGAAAAAATCCTTTTTTTAATTTAATGAGAAATCAGCATCTGATTGGATAGTTGAAATTAGGCCTGAAGTAAAAATTGAAATTCAATTATTTGCTTAATTCAAAGAAAAAAATCCAGAGGAAAAAATGGAAATCAATGCAAAAAAATCCATAGTTGCTGTCAAAAGTAAAATTCGAATATACACAATTCATTGGACAACTGATTGTATAGTTATTGTTAGTGTCAAAATACAAATTGAACTTCAAATATTCAAATATTTTACTAATTCAGTGGACAAATTTGTGTGAGCATCTGATTAATTAGTTGTTATTAAGGCTGTCAAAATACTCAGAATTTGAATATTTGTTCATTTCAATGCAATAAAATACATGTGCGCATCAGAGTGGACAGCTGTAATTAAAACTGTCCAAATTAAAATTGAAATTTGAATATTTATCAAATTGAATGAAAAAATCCAGCTGGCTATGTGATTGGATCGTTTTTATTAGGGCTGCCAAAGTAAAAATGGAAATTCAAATATTTGGCCAATTCAATGGAAAGGAATCATGTATGGATCTGATTAAATTATTGTTATGAGGACTATCAAAAAAAAAATTAAAATTTCAACGTTTGCCAAATTCACATGATGGTCTGATTGAGTAGTTGTTATTATAGTAGTTGTATAGTAGAGTAGTTGAGCTGTCAGAATAGTCAAAATTTTAATATTATTAAATTCAATACAACAAAATTCCATATGTGCATCTGACCGGATAATTGTAATTAGGACTGTCAGAATAAAATTAGAAATTTAAATACTTACCAAATAAAATTCCATCTGATCAACTGGATAGTTGTTATTGGAGCTGACGAAGTAAAAATAGAAAATTTTAATATTTGTTTATTTCAGTGGAAAGAAATCACAGGATCGTGTAAATGGATTGTTGTAATTAGCATAAATACATTTTGAAATAAAATTCAAATGATATAAATGTAAAACCAAAATTTGAATATTTCTGTAATGCAGTATAAAGAACTTGTGTTATTTGAAGACCAATAATGTTTGAATATATTTGAATAATTCATGAAAGTAACGAAAGTCCAGATGACGGCTCTATTCATTATGAGCAACTATCAGTCAGCAGCTTTACTCATATAGTAAAACTAACCCACTCTCTCTGTCTGTCTCTCTCTCTCTCTCTCTCTCTCTCTCTCTCAGGCATCTGTGTGAGGTGCAGACTCTGCAGGCGGTGCAGAAGCGAGAGATAGAGGAGCTGTACGAGCGGATGGGGAAAGTTCCTCCTCCGTGCATCGTGTCTCCGGCGGCCATGCTGTCCAGCCGGCAACGGCGGCTCTCTAAAGGAGGAGCTTTCCCTTCATCTCGCCGGAACAGCCTTCAGAGGCTGGACATCCTCCCTGTAACAGGTACAAACCTAAATGTTAAAAGAAACGTTGCTAAATTTCTGTATAACTCAGTGTGTGAGATGTGAACTGAGAGATTCAGAGTGGTTTGGTGTGAAATGGTTCAGATGTCTTCACAGTGGTGGTGATAGGAACCAGGGGTCGCCATGACTACAACACAAATATAGACATTTTATTTACTATCCAGAACCACCAGTGAACCTACACGAGTCTTCTGAGTTTATATGGAATGTTGATGGTGGAAAATCTGAAATAATAAGTTTTCTTTGGGGACTATTTTGCATCACAACACCCTGTATATTATGTATCCCTCCACCATGAATGGATTTTTAAAATATGCTTTAAGCAAATCTTCATCTATCATAAAACAGTGTCTCAGTCATCAGGCAGTGAATTCATAACCATTTCCTGTAGTAACTTTCTGTGAAGGAGCTTTTAGAGGTGGATGTCTGGTTCCTATCACCACCACTGTGAACAGTTCTGACTCAGTAAGTTTATCTAGAACGGAGCGTTTCACACCAAACCACTCTGAACGACTCTGTTTACATTTTAACCACTTAATTATGCAGGATTTTTGAAAAATCGATGGAATTCTTCTTTAAAGCGATACTTCGGTAGAAAATTATATTTCTTTCATTTTGCACTGGAGCCACAAAGCTAATGCATCATGCAAACTAATGCCTTCAGATTGATGGAGAACATGTTGTTGGTTTATAGCACCAAAAAGGGTTCTGCTATATTTAAAGTGTCAAGCTTGTACACAATAGAAGAACCCTTTTAGTGCTAATATAGAACCATTTTCAAAAAGCTTCTATATAGAACCACAACACATTCTCCATCAATCTGAAGAACCACTTCACCATGCAAAGAGCCATATAAGCATGAAGTGGTATAGGTATAGAGCTCATGGTTCTAAATAGAACCATTCCCTTTACTAAAGAACCCTTGAAGAACCATCTTTTGAAGAGTATAGATTATACCTGAACTGCGTGGAATAATTATCTGTAAAAAAAGAGAAAACTACTGATTTCCAGATGGCTGCTGCTGTTTTTAGCTTTGTGATGTACTTAAGTCCATCTATTTTTAATCCAGCTATCGCTTTAAACCAGAAAGCTAGTCAGATGTCAGAGGCGTCTCATGCTGAGATCCGTCAGGTTCCTTCTGCTGTTTTGCCCTTTGAGTTTGAGGATAATGACTGTGACTCCTGCTGTGGTTGCTCCACAGGAATCATAAGGAAGAACTCTCTGAGCGGCGGCAGCAGCAGCAGCAGCAGCAGTTCACAGGAGCGACCCGCCAAAGGGGTGTCCTTCGCCCCCGAACTCACCAGAATGGTACGTTCCATTTCGCTAGTGTATTTTCATCTTTCTTCACAATAGCAGCCCAAAAAAAACTGCATTTGATCACATTTTAACTACACTAGTTCTAGTACACATCGATCAGCCGTAACATTCTGACCACCTCCTTGTTTCTACGCTCATTGTCCATTTTATCAGCTCCACTTACTATATAGGTGCACTTTGTAGTTCTACAGTTACAGACTGTAGTCCATCTGTTTCTCTGCATACTTTGTTAGCCCCCTTTTACCCTGTTCTTCAGTGGTCAGGACCCCCATGGACCCTCACAGAGCAGGTACTATTTGGGTGGTGGGTCATTCTCAGCACTGCAGTAACCAACACAAACTGTGGAGCAGCAGATGAGCTATTGTCTCTGACTTTACATCTACAAGGTGGACCGACAAGGTAGGAGTGTCTAATAGAGTGGACAGTGAGTGGCTCATCTGCTGCTGCACAGTTTGTGTTGGTCATCCTCTAGTCCTTCATCAGTGGTCACAGGACGCTGTTGGCTGGATGTTTTTGGTTGGTGGACTATTCTCAGTCCAGCAGCGACACTGAGGTGTTTAAAAACTCCAGCAGCACTGCTGTGTCTGATCCACTCAGACCAGCGCAACACACACTAACACACCACCACCACGTCAGTGTTACTGAAGTGCTGAGAATGATCCACCACCCAAATAGTACCTGCTCTGTGAGGGTCCATGGGGGTCCTGACCACTGAAGAACAGGGTAAAAGGGGGCTAACAAAGTATCAGAGAAACAGATGGACTACAGTCTGTAACTGTAGAACTACAAAGTGAAACTATATGGTCAGTGGGGCTGATAAAATGGACAATGAGCGTAGAAACAAGGAGGTGGTCAGAATGTTATGCCTGACCGGTGTATGTGCTGTTACGTCTATTATGTGAGCATTCACTGTAGATTCATGACCAAATATAACTAGCTTTAGTGTCCAGATACGGAGACAAGGAAGCTTTACAATTCAGAATTATTCTGAGATTAGAATATATTTATTTATTTAATTTCTTGTTCCGTTTTCTTATTGCGGCTTTCTCATACTCAAAGTGTCTTTACAAAGAACTACATATACACAAGGGTGGTCTCTTTGTACTAGGCTAAGGTAGGGAGCCATTTAGGGCCCCCCATGAGCCGAGGGCCCCACAAAAATACAGATCACCTATACTGTATATGATGTTAAATAATCTATTTAAAAATATATAAACATGTTAAAAACAGCTTTTTGCAATTGTAGTGACTATTTTCAGTACCTGCAGTGCAGCTCCACCCCAAATCAGAATTATAATGGACTGTTCCATGTTGTTACTTCATGACACAACTGCGTAAAGACAGGGGTTCTCAAAAAGGGTTCTTCTATTGTTATAAGCTTAACATCGTAACAGTAGCAGAGTCATTTTTGGTGCTATAGAGAACCATTTCTAAAAAGGTTCTATATAGAACTATATACAAGACATTCTCCATCAATCTGAAGAACCGCTTCATCATGCAGAGAATCCTTTAAGCATGAAATGGGTCTATATAGAACTCATGGTTCTAAACAGAACCACTGCCTTTAGTAAAGAACCCTTGAAGAACCATCCTTTATGTGGGTAGAGCCCCAGAATCATTCAGTTCAACCCCAGCATGCACAAGATCTGTAGATTCCAGAGTTTCTTCTGAAATGAAGGTGAGTTTGTGCTGCAGTAACAGCCTCTACTCTTCTGGGAAGGCTCTAGAGGTTGGAACATTGCTGTGAGGATTTGATTGAGCATTAGTGAGGTCAGGTCCTGATGGTGGGTGGTCAGTCCAGCTCATCCCAAAGGTACTGGATGGAGCTCCATCACTCCAGAGAACACAGCTCCACTGCTCCACAGCCCAATGCTGGGGGGCTTTATACCCCTCTAGCCCACGCTTGGCACTGGACATGGAGACCTTAGGCTGCTCCAGCTCCCATTCTATTGGTCAGTCCTTTTCTAAGGAGATCATACAAGCTTAAACTCACTAATTAAAAGGGCTGTGTGATACTTTTGGACGTATGATGTACAATGAAAGGACTCCGACCGCTCCCGTCTGTACTCATGACGTTTTCTTGCGACAGAATCTGAATGGCCTCTTTCTTTCTCCTCTCTTTTCACAGTAAGAATCCATAACCGAGCCTGTTGGCAGGACTAGTTTAGACTACCTCATCCAGCAACACGACTGCTGCTCACTCCCCCCGTCCTACTGAAGAACACACACTTCACAGACCGCCGCTCCGACAGACAAAGAGACCTTCTCTGCTTGTAGAAGAGTGAGAGTCAGCGCTACTTCCTGTACAGACGGTCACATGGTAGCAGTCGCCGCCCACGTTCATGCTAAGACGCAACCCAAAGACGGCATATAGTGAACTTACACTGACTGTGTTAAATTATATTGAAAACGCCAGCCTGTATGTACACTCATACACACTACTGCGGACTGCAGGCTGGATTCCCACCTGGAAGTGGAATGTACCATGCAGTACCAGTTTGGACACACCTACTTTCAAACAGGGTTAGACTATCACTAACAGTGAAGGCATCAAGACTATTGAAATAACACTTATGGAATTAGACAGTGAGCAGAAATGTGTTAAACAAACTAAACGTCTGGTTTAGATTTGCCTCAATGCGCCGCACTGTTGGCATTCTTTCAAGTTTCAAACTTCAAACATATACATAATATTTCCCACTGTGAGATTGTTGTAAGAAATATTGTATTCAGCCTATTTGTAGACATTTTGTACCTGTTTTAAAGGGGAACCACTTCGAATGACTATCTTGTAAAGGAATGGTAAAAAGACCTAAGTTAAAGTGACGTAGGCAAAAATTTGAGCACCCCGGTCAAATTACATGTTGATTTTTTAAGTGAAAACAAGTTAAAACGTCCTCTACAGAGAACACACTTAAATATGGCGTTTTTCTGCAACTTTTAGTGCACAATTTCTTTTTACATGCTGAGTTTAACATTATATATATATGGCAGAACCTTCTCCAACAATCTGAAGAACCATTTCATCATGCAAAGAACCATTTTTGCATGAAATAGAACCAGGAAGAATCTTTGAAGAACCATCTTTATGTTATATATATATATATATATTTATATATATATATATATATACACACACACATATATACATAGGGTTCTGCCATTGTTATGATGTCAAGCTTGTAACAGTAGAAGAACCTTTTTCAAAAAGATTCTATATAGAATTATATACAACTTATTTTCTAAAGAACGATTTCATCGTGCAAACAACCATTTATACAAGAAATAGTTCTATTTATAACTCATGGTTCTGTTTATAACTCATGGTTCTGTTTATAACTCATGGTTCTAACCCTTGAAGATGCAAATGTTAAATTCAGCAAATAAACAATAATTGTGCATAAAATGTGCAGTGAAACAAAACATGGAAACTGTATAGCCTAGTGGATAACACCGCTGCTCTCCATGCTGAAAAACTGGTTCGGTTCCCCGCTCGGGCAGGTGCACCACACTACACCAATAATACCAATAACTCTAACACCGAGCCCGGGGACTTTCATTTACCTACATCTGTAACGTTATTATACTGTAAGTCACTCTGGAAAAGAGCAGCTGCCAAATGTAGTCATAGCATGAGCAGTCATGTGGGATAATTATGATATTAGATAATATATAATTTAAAAAATATTTACACATTTTTTAGATCAGAATGTGTTTAAATATTTTACTGCATTTATTTTCCCCCTGAGGTCCCCTTGTAGTGTAAAATGTGTGTGCACCACAAACAACATTCACTTTTACACAACTTCTTTATCGCTTAGAATCAAACAGGCTGTTTTTGTTACTGTGTATATGTAAACAAGCTCTGTTTTGATTCATTCAAAAACCAGTCCTGGGCTGAAACACTCCTTATAACTTCAGTGTGAGTGGGTGGGGCTAAACAGCTGTAGACCGAATACACAGACACATGTAAATGTGTTGTTTTTTTGTGACGTCACAAAAGCAATGAATTCAAAACAGGCAGCTCAGTTTACATATATGGACTGTATGGAGTCAGGAGTGAATATGTTTGCATTTACATAAAAGTCTTTAGGTCATAATGTCTGTAAATGGTCTGTATCCCACATTTTACTGCAATTATTTTCCCACTGAGGTCCACTTATAGTGTAACGAGGTCCACTTGTGGTGTATATGTACCATAAACATCATTCACTTTCACTTCTCTTTATCCCTCAGAATCAGATGGTTTCCGTTACTGTGCCTTTAAAACTGATATATGTAAATGAGCTCTGTTCTGAAACACTGAGTGGGCGGGGCTAAACAGCTGTAGACTGAATACGCAGACAAGTGCACGTGTGTTGTTTTTTGTGACGTCACAGAAGCAGTGAATTCAAAACAGGCGGTTCAGTTTACCCACATGGACTGTATGGAGTTTTGACTTATATCTATTTTAAATCCAAAAAAATTGAGGAATATGTATATTTCCGTGATGCGGTGATGAAAAACGTAGGTGTGTCCAAACGTCGGACTGCGCTTTAGACCTGCTTTAATGTAGATTTGTGCCTCTGTTGGGCGCAGGTTGGGACAACAAGTGTAATCTGCTTCCTGCCCCCGTTACTCTGCTGTAGTGACGGCGCTGTTGGCGTCGGCGTCGCCACGGTGAGCTCGGTGACGTGAGAGTGACGTGGATGTTCTCTCTGGTGGCTCACCGCCGGATCATTAGCGTGAGCTTTGCACTTTCACGAGTACATTACCTGCACACGCATACAGGGAGCAGGCCGAGCTGCTGACTGTGTGTAAAAGGCAGGAGAGAGAGAGACATAGAGAGAGAAAGAGAGAGAGAGAGACATAGAGAGAGAGAATTACAAGCACCCACTGGACTCCATCGTTTCCTCAAACGGCTCAACAGATCTGAGGGAGGAGCACTGAAACTCCTGCCTGGTGTACTGTAGCCCTGGTGTACAGTTGTATTTTGGTTTGTTGGGTTTTTTTGACTATTTTACTTTATTGTCAATGTGAATAGAAACTGGAGATAACGAGCTCGATTGTTGGGTCCGGGATGTAAATTTTGCATCGTGCAATGTTGTGTGAAATATTCATTATACAAGCATTATTAAGCCATTTGAAAGACTCTGAAGCTGTTAAACGCTACTCTTAACTTGTTTATGCTTTATTACAGCGCTGTTATATGCAATAGGGCCTGACCGATACACTGGCCGATACCGATGACCCGATAACTAGTAACTTTTTGGTTGACTCCCAGTATGAGCCCACTTATATTTATATTAACTGGAGAATTTGAGCACCATCAGCGTTCAAATGACACATACAAACATGCAAAATGCATCTGATTCTAACCTTCATCATGAGAATAACAAGACAATAAAAAAATTGAATGAAGGGAAACAATGAAATTTGAGCAAAATATCAGGTAATAAATGGAAAACCAAAGGTTTGAGATACAATGGAGAAATTACATCAGGCAGTAAAGCTGTTTAACTAAAACGATTGTTTAAATTAATTAAATGTAAAATTTTATTGTCCGATATTATCAGATATCGCAATTTGTAGACCTTTAAAATCACGTTCAACCATGAAAATTTTATATCGGAGGCTCTAATTTTAAAAATACATTCCTATCAGCTGATGTTTATCAGTTATTGGAATATTTAGACCCTTAAAATCACTTTGAACCACCTAATTTTCATATTAGTCTCTAATATTAAAAAAATTTATGAGTCAATATTTATAGGTTACTGGAATTTTTAGACTTTAAAATCGGTATCGGCCTCAAAACTATCCTATCAGTCTGGCTCTATGTAGACCATTGTCTGACCAAAGCACCACGAGTCATTAATATTAATATTAGTGTAAAACGCAGCCGAGCGACACTACAGTCAATAACGCACACAGCACTTGAGCGTAAAGCATTAAAGAGGTAGTTTACATTCAATTCACACATTTAAGGTCACAGCTTTACTCACTGTGTTAAATCTTAATTCAAACAGTGAGACGTGTTTAAATTACATATTAAAAACAATCCCTGATGTTTATTTAGGTTTTTTTCAATGCACTTTCTTTGAGCATCTTTCTGTATTACTCTGCAGTTCAAATCGGTGTTTATGTTTATGTTTAATGTACATAGCAAACATTTTTGTATGTATTTCTTTCACGCCGACTCACGTGATGTTTATTCAAAGGGATCATAAACGGGAAAGTGTGGAGGGTTTATTTTAGGAAGGTGGTTATAAAGGTGTTTAATTTAGTACGTCGTTATTTGTCCAAAGAATCCAGAATGTGGAAATATAATTAGTCACAAACTGTGAAACACGTTATCATTGCCTTTAAATATGCACAGTGAATTTGACACATATATAAAGAGCCTATAGATATAGATATATATATATTTTAGATTGAGATAAAGAAATGTGAGTAAGCCATTGTACTGAATGTGACGCTTTGAGTGCAAAGCTGCTATACTGCCATGCCGTGCCTCCTCTTTTTCCTTTTTTTGTACTTATAATGAACATGTATCATGCTCCAAATTGTATTTGTACAATAAAATTAAAAATAACATTTTATTTGTTCATTTTTTTCTCCAAGATAAACTGATTACTGCACACATCATTTATTAAATAACATATAAAGGCTTCACAATCTTTACAGCTGGATATGGACCATCTCTCCTTCACCTCAAAGCCTGCACAAGCTGAAGGCGGTTGCTTAAAGGGAAATTCCACCAATTTTTCAAAATTCATCATAATTTACTTACATTGAGATGTGAGGTTAGATGTGGACACCCTGCATGAACCCTCTGCCATGAATGTAATCTAAACATAAGTTTTAGGCCAAAATCTCCTCAAAACTATCATAAAACAGTGTCTTATGCAGAAATTTCTTTATAGTGATAGAAGGAACCAGGCATCACAATGTCTCCAACACCAATATAGCCATTTTATTCACCATCCAAAACCACCAGTGAACCTACATGAGTCCTCTGACCTTTAATATGGAATGTTGGTGATGGAAAATCTGAAAAATATATATATTTTTTTTTCATTTTAGGCCAAAACCTCCTGACAACACTCAAGAAACAACCCCAAACAGTAAATCTGTTACCATTTCACGTAATAACTTGAGCTTTTTGAGGTGGACATCTGGTTCCTATCACCACCACTGTCAACTATGTTTCCCTAGAACGGCTCTAGAACCACTCTGAACAACTCTGTTTACATCTGAACAAGTTAATTCTGCAGAAATTCTGAAAAATCAGTGGAATTTCCCCTTTAAATATCATTTATTTGTTTGTACATCTCTATTGTTAGTAGAACACTGCCCTCTAGTGGCTGTCAGGCTGTATGACGTTACTGAAGCCTCAGCAGAAGATTCAATTCTTTACTGTACATTTCAATCAAGAAGACACTGTCCACGTCAGAGACTGCGGTGGAGAAGCTGGATGAAGAGACGTCTCCTCCAACAGCTGCTGGAGGAACTGAGGAGCAGCTCTTGTATCTAAATGTCCCCAAAACCTCATCTGACTTTAGTTCGCTCCAGTCTTTGGCACTCGGTACTTGGCAGCCGCCTTCGCCTCTTCGTCCAGTTCGTCCATGATCCGCTCCTGGGACACGGAGTAGAACGTGTAGCCGTCTGCAGGGAGGCAGTCAAGGCAGATACGAGCAAACGGCTGATGAGGTGACCACAGGTGGCCAATATGATAAATATGCATCATAATACAGAATTTTTCATCCTACATATAACACATCACGACAGGGCTGGGCAATGACGATGTTTATCGTTATCGTGATAAATGATGTCAGTATGCTTTTCTGAGTGTATCGTGGAAATCATTACTCTTCCCAACTGCATGTGATTACAAAGAGAGCCTCATTAGTCCTGTTTAACTGGATTTAGTGCAGCCGTGTGAGAAATGCTGAATACAAATCAATCAACCTTTATTTGAGTGACACAGCTCACATTTCACTCTCTAACCACCTCCACTCTGCCTGCACCTGTTTTACCTGATTACTATTATTGTCTTATTTTCATTGTTCTTTTATTTATTTATATATTATTATTATGATTATTTCATTATTTTAATCATTTTAATACACTTTAAGTTTACATTTGATCTTATTCTCCTTTTATTAACTTTTACATTTTAGCTACGTTTTAATTATTGTTTTTTATTTTCTACTGTATTTTTATTATTAATGTTTAATTTTTTTTACTTGATTTGAGTAATTTTTTAAATTAAATTTACTTTTATTACTTGATATGTTCTTACAAATTATCAATCCCTGTATCAACTCAGCAACACTGTAAATGAGGGTCACCCTCAATGCTCTCCGAGATTAAATAAAGGTTGATTGATTGAATACAAATAACAGTATTCGTAGTTTTTGATAGTATTTTTTAAATACTGATCTGTTCCAACAAATGGAGAAAATATATATTGTATCGAAAACTTAAAGTATCGTGATGTTACATTTGTGCCATATCGCCCACCTCTACGTCATATTTCATTTGATAAGGTGGAACTGAGGTTTTAGTGAATGCGTTCTGCGCTGCCAACCAAATTAAACATAATTCATTTCCTTTGAAATAAAACACACAGTTAGTGTTTATTAAGAGGGGAAATCAGGGTTGGTTGGCACAGCCTGTAAGAGGAACTCTTATTATGTAATATATTAAATTTGACTGCCCTTCTGACCAAAACCCATCCGTTTTGACGAGTTCTGAACAGTCAGTCAATATGAGGATAACATTTTTCTGCATTATTAAAACGTAAAAGTATATTAATTTATTTTAGTTTGTAAAAATGTGAATCTGCTTTATTGTGATGTTTAATTTAAAAGACAGATGGAGAACGTGTTGTAGTTCTGAAAAGGGTTCTATATAGCACCCAAAGGGATCTTCTATTGTGACGATGTCAAGCTTGTAACAACCGCAGAACCCTTTACAAAAGATTCTACATCAATTTGAAGAACCGTTTCACATCAAAGAACACTTTAATCATGCAAAAGGTTCTTTGAGAGTTCCTGGTTCTACATACAACCATTATCTTTTTTAAGAGTGATGTTGGAACATCTTTTTGAAAAAGGGTTCTATA
This sequence comes from Colossoma macropomum, assembly GCF_904425465.1. Taxonomy (NCBI): domain Eukaryota; kingdom Metazoa; phylum Chordata; class Actinopteri; order Characiformes; family Serrasalmidae; genus Colossoma; species Colossoma macropomum. The sequence goes on from NW_023494790.1 coordinate 37,991,624, forward strand.
TAGGACCAAAAAAGACATCAGAACCCTTTTCAAAAATGTTCTATACAGCACCATATACCACACGTTCTCCATCAATCTGAAGAACCATTTCACCATGCAAAGGGTTCTTTGAGTGTTTATTGTTCTATATCGAACCACTGTCTTTACTAAAGAACAGTGCAGGATACGTGGGTCTCGTTAACTCAGGTAGGTCACTAGATCACATCGCTGTTCTCGGACGAAAACCTCGTATCTCCAAAATGGTAACTTTACAGGAGAAGGAAAAAACCTACTTTACTTTTAATGTAAGTCAATGGAACCAGACGTCTTTCCAAGCCATTTTGGGTCGTTTCTTTTGGTCCATTCATCATGAAATTTACACACAATGTGTAGAACAACAGGCATTTTCAAAATATGTCAAAAACTGAAAAACAACAAAAATGGAGATATGAGGTTTTCTTCTGACAGCAGGGATATGAATCGCTTACAGACACATTATCATAACTCAGTAAGCGGCTCGTTTAGTAAAGTGAGGAGGAAATATCACAGCTGGTCACGTTTCAGTGAAAAACATTCACTAACTTAATTAATCAGCTTTTAAGGCTGTGATATGGCACAGTTTTAAAACTGGCCCAGATAACCTGGTTTAACTTAAAGGGCCCATATAACGGAAAATAACGTCCTCACTTTTTTAAATGCATTCAGGGAGTTTGACTTTAATAAGTAGTGTTCACTCCCAGTCCATTCCATGTAGTCCATGTATGGAAACTACGCTGCACAGACGGCCCATTCTGAACTGGTTTTGTGATGTCACAAGAAACACATTCGCTTATATCCGCCTATTCAGCCGACAGCAGTTTAGCTCCGCCCTTGTAGCGTACACTGATAAGGACAGTTTCAGTTACTGCTTTTTAGACGTGCCACAGCCTGGTTCAGTCTAAGGGATGAAGAGAGGCCAGAAAACGAGAGGCAAAAATGAATTATGTCTATTTATGATCACGTAAAACCACACAAACAGAAAAAATAAAATACAAGAAAATGAAGGGTATGGGCCCTTTAAAGACATCGTGATTTTAGGCTTAAAATGAAAGGAACTGACATTTTCTATACAATGAAGCTGAACATATTACATTTAGCTGAAAGCTACAGAGCTGAAGTAGCTTCTTATTGGAATTACCCGTTCCACCTTAAATGTTGCAACAGTAACTAGCACTATTTAAGGTGGAACAGGGAATTCTAATGAGAAACCAACTTCAGCTTCGTGTGTTATGGTGTGTAATGTTATGTAAAGGTGTGTTATGGTGTGTAAAAGTCTGTGAAGGTGTGTAATGGTTCGTAATGGTGTGTAAAGGTCTGTAATGGTTCGTAATGTTATGTAAAGGTAAATTATGGTGTGTGAAGGTGTGTAATGGTTCGTAATGGTGTATAAAGGTCTGTAATGGTGTGTAATGGTTCGTAATGTTATGTAAAGGTGAATTATGGTGTGTAAAGGTCTGTGAAGGTGTGTAATGGTGTGTAAAGGTACTGGAGGATACAGATGCCCATCACCGCAGCTCCGATGGCGAGCCCGGTTATGATGTTCCTCCCGCGGAGCTTCTGGCTTCTCTTCTTCCACTGAGCGAGTTCGGCCTGGCGGATGAACTGCAGCTGCTCCCGGCTCAGGCTCTCCTTCGCTGGGTCGATCCTCTTAGCGAATTCAGGCTGACCCGCCGCTTTGCCCTCCTTGTCCGCCATGCTTTCACCTACGGTGTGCGCTGCGCATGCGCAGTGGCGTTACAGAACAGCGGCTGTGTCTCAAATCGAGCGCTCGTCCCCTAAGAACTGATCTAATGTCCTTTCAAGGTCAAGTGCAAGTCTGGTTCTTCGGGCTTCTCGCTGTTCTGAAGACGCCGTTTAATACTTTCGGTTTGAAAACAAAGAACCTCTGTTCACCGCCGAAGGCTTTTATTTTGGAATTTGTTGCGGATCATATTATGGGCACAAGGTCATCTGGGCCGGTTTTACGACGGTGCCGTATTATAGCTGTAAAAGCTGATTGCTTTCCAAACCCACAGTTTTTTATTCATTTAATTAAATTAATTAATTATTTTTTATTTTTTAATGTATTTTTATTTAATTTTATTAAAGTTTATTTTTATTTTGTTTCCAGTTTTACAACTGTGCCTTAGAGCAGCCTTAAAAGCTGATTACTCTCCAGACCCATAGTTTTTGTTAATTTAATTTAATTCAATTATTTTTTAACGTAATTTAAATAATAATAAAAATAATGTAAAAGTTTTTCTTGTTTATTTTCTTATCCATGCTGTCACTTTTGTCTTTTAATACCCTGTAAAGCAGTTTGAACTGCTCTCTTGTATGAACTCAGCTATATAAAGTTTATTATTGTTATTATTATTATTATTATGACTATTATTATTATTATCGTTGATGTTTTGTTGTTGGTGGTGGTAATATGAGCAGTAGTAGTAGTAGTAAGATTAGTATTAGATTATTATAAAATTATTATTATCATTATTATTATGACTATTATTATTATTATTATCGTTGATGTTTTGTTGGTGGTGGTGGTAATATGAGCAGCAGCAGTAGTAAGATTAGTATTAGATCGTTATAAAATTATTTTTATTGCTGTTGAGGGACTGTTCCAATTTTTGGTTCCATCTAGTCATCGCCATGTGCATTTTGGAGGGGGGGGGGCTTAATCTCGAATGGCCCTACTCCCTCTGTAGTGCACTATGTAAGCCATGAAATAACTACACACAAACGGTGCATTGTATGTTCAAGGTAAAGCTATTTGGAATGCAGCCACACGCTATATGACTCCCTATTTACATTTAGTGCACTGTTTGGTGTAGAAGCCACCAAAACGTATGTAGTGCCCTAGTTTATGCAGGGAACAGTGATGTAAATCATATCAGTGTAAAGTGAAACTAAATAAAACTATAATAATAATTATGTTTGTGGTTGTTAATCGCCACTAAAATATCCCTACATTTATTTGTTAAAACGTTTAGTTTTTACTGTTATTTTGAGTAAGTTTAGAAGTCGATCATTTTTATTTTCACTCAAGTACGTTTTTTGCTCTGTGCACATAACAACAATAGTTAATGGGCAATGCCACCGATTTTTCGAAATTTCTGCATAATTCAGCGTTTGAGATGTGAACAGAGTCATCCAGAGGTTTGATGTAAAATGGTTCAGATTTCTTCACCCAGCCAGTTTGCTGGCTATCTGCACGCTTGAGAGGAGGAAGATTCGGAATTTGTCACCCAGATTCTTGAAGATAAGATCTTCATAGCTTTCTTTGGCTCCACAGGAGGCGCCGTCACTGGTCCTGCTCTTCTGGATGGAGAACAAATTCTCAATATGCTTCACCATAAACCTGGAATAAGAAAGAACTGTTTGATCGACAGTGCCTACAGACAATGACAGTGAAGTTCAGCTATATTTAAAGGGCAATTACACCAATTTTCCAAAATTTCTGCATAACTCAATCATTAAAATGTAAACAAAGTGACTTCTTTACAGTGGTGGTGGTGATAGGAACCAGGGGTCGCCATGACTACAACACAAATATAGACATTTTATTTACTATCCAGAACCACCAGTGAACCTACACGAGTCTTCTGAGTTTATATGGAATGTTGATGATGGAAAATAGTGGAACATCTGAAACATACATATATTTTTTTCATTTTAAGCCAAAACCTTCTCAAAACAATCTCAAACAGTGGATTCATAACCATTTCATGTAGTAACTTTCTGTGAGGGAGCTTTTAGAGGTGGACGTCTGGTTCCTATCACCACCACTGTGAACAATTCTGACTCGGTAAGTTTATCTAGAACGGAGCGTTTCACACCAAACCACTCTGAACGACTCCTCTTAATCATGTAAACATTTTGAAAAATTGGTGAAGTTCCCCTTTACGCGTAGTTTCTCTGTATCTGCCCCTTTTTGACCGGACACGCCTAATAACAGCCGAGTCCCAGTTAGTGCACTACATACTGAGTAATGCGGCGATTTGGGACACAAGCCTGCGTCAGTTCGCACTGCGCAGGCGCAGTTGATGTTTCACGCTGGCCGGTGGTAGAAAAGCAGACGGTTGGAAATGGAGATGCTGCCATCTGGCGTCTAATTTGGGTAAACACGCCACCTTTTTGTCTTCAAAACTGTCTAAAAATCTCATAAATCTCTCCAAACAGCACCTTCGCTGTGTGGACGTGTGTTAATGATATAATAATTAACAGCCTTCTGTCTAAACCTACAATGGCGGCACCCTTTTCACCAAACGGTCAGAGGAGCCTCCGGTTCGGCGAGGCCTCGTCTGACATTCTATCAGACTTTCTAACTAACCTCGACAACGGAAACAAACGCAGCCTGGAGAGAATTTCAGCCGCCTGTGGGCAGTTTAAAGCTAAAAAAGTGGTTGGTAAGTTAAATATATTTAAATGTGAAATGTCTACTCAGTTTTAGGCGATTCGCCAGCTTCCTATTGGAACTTCCCGTTCCACCTTAAATGGTGCAGCAGTTACATTGAGGCGCCTGAGGCCCCAGAAAGTAACTGCTGCACCATTTAAGGTGGAACGGGAAGTTCCAAAAAGAAGCTAACTTCAGCTTAGTAGCTTTTAGCTAAATGTAATATATTCAGCTTCACTGTATGGAAAATGGACCAGTGAAGTATCTATCTATCTATCTATCTATCTATCTATCTATCCACCCATCCATCCATCAATCCAAACCCATCCACCCATCCATCCATCCATCCACCCACCCATCCATCCATCCATCTATCCATCCATCCATCTACCTACCTACGTACCTACCTACCTATCCATCCATTCATCCATCCATCCATCCATCCATCTATCTATCTATCTATCTATCTATCTATCTATCCATCTATCCATCGATTCATCTATTTGTCTATCTTTAAAGGGCCTATACCCTAATTTTTTTGTATTTTATTTTTTTCCTTTTGTGTGGTTTTGTTTATCATAAATAGTTTGTTTTTACCTCTCGCTCCCTCTCTTAGAATTAATCAGGCTGTTTCTGTCACTGTGCCATTAGGACTGATGTATGTAAATGAGCTCTGCTCTGATTGGTGCCACATGCAAAAAGCACTAATTAAAACACTCCGTATAACTTCAGGGTAAACAGGCGGAGCTGAACTGCTGTAGGCTGAATAGACAGATATATGCAAATGTGTTGTTTTTTGTGACGTCACAAAAACAGTGTATTCTAAATGGGCTGTCTTTGCAGCCCAGTTTTCATTGAGGGACTGTGTGGACTGGAGTGAACATTACTTTTAAAAAGTGGGGATTGTTTCTATGATACGGCCCCTTTAAAAGGTCTGTTATGATGTCTGATATCTTTTCCTTTGTCACTACCTGCAGAACATGCTTTTCTTATTTGTGAGCAGTTGGAATTGGACCCTTTAGTTGGTTATCACGCCATTGAAATACTGGACAGGCAAGTCACAGAACTGGTTGAAGGGATATCCCACCAATTTTTCAAAATTCCTGCTTGATTAAATGTTTAAGATGTAAACAGAGTCATTCAGAGTGGTTTGGTGTGAAACGCTCTGCTCTAGAGTCAGAATTGTTCACAGTGGTGGTGATAGGACCCAGACGTCCACCTCTAAAAGCTCCTTCACAGAAAGTTACTACATGAAATGGTTATGAATTCACTGTTTGAGATTGTTTTGAGAAGGTTTTGGCTTATAATGAAAAAAAAATATATACATTTCAGATTTTCCACTATTTTCCATCATCAACATTCCATATAAACTCAGAAGACTCGTGTAGGTTCACTGGTGGTTCTGGATAGTAAATAAAATGTCTATATTTGTGTTGTAGTCATGGCAACCCCTGGTTCCTATCACCACCACTGTAAAGAAGTCACTTTGTTTACATTTTAATGATTGAGTTATGCAGAAATTTTGGAAAATTGGTGTAATTGCCCTTTAAATATAGCTGAACTTCACTGTCATTGTCTGTAGGCACTGTCGATCAAACAGTTCTTTCCTGTTCCAGGTTTATGGTGAAGCATATTGAGAATTTGTTCTCCATCCAGAAGAGCAGGACCAGTGACGGCGCCTCCTGTGGAGCCAAAGAAAGCTATGAAGATCTTGTCTTCAAGAATCTGGGTGACAAATTCCGAATCTTCCTCCTCTCAAGCGTGCAGATAGCCAGCAAACTGGCCTTACACTCCAAGGTAAGAGACTGAGGGGCGATCTAGACGAAAAATGAACACCTGTTGTGAAGTAATTACATTACAGCTGATTCCTCTGTTAAATGTAGGCCGTCGACAACAACTCTGCGTCACGATATCTTCAGTCGCTCGGCAGCAGCTGCCCCAAAGAAAAGCTCCTGGAGTCAGAGCTCCTCATCCTGAAAACTCTGGACTTCCAGCTGAACGTACCAAACCCTCTGCTGTATGTTGAGACCCTCCTGGAAGTTCTGGGTGAGCTGTTTTTAGCCATCTGGCAAACTGAAGGTTGCTGTGGTCAGTTTATCATACTATTTAACGTGGAAACGTTAGAGCTGGGCGATATGGCGAACATATAATATCACGATACTTCAAGAAATTTTCACGATATGCGATATATCACGATATTTATTTTTTCAGACATTTGATCAGTTGGAACCAAGAAAAACGAACCTACATTTAAAAAAAAAATACTATAAAAACTGTGAACATAATGGTTTTTATTTAGTATTTGGCACTAAATCCAGTGAAACGGGACTATTTCTGCTCTCTTTATAATGAAATATGCAGTTGGTCAGTTCCTAGAAGTACTGATAATATAGGAATATTGGGTTTTATTGTTTTATAGCTTATTTTATTTTTGGGTTTTATAATTTTTTTCTTATTTAGAAAAAAATTAGAGGTGGGCGATATGGCAACAATCTAATATCGCGATACTTTAAGAAATGTTCAGTACACGATATATCATGATATTTACTTTTTCAGACATCTGATCAGTTGCAACCAAGAAAAACTACAAATACTATAAAAACACTGTGAACATTTAGTATTTGGCACTAAATCCAGTGAAATGGGATTAATTTTGCTCTCTTTAAAATGCAACATGCTGTTGGTCAGTTTCTACAAGTGCTGATAATATCCACAGTATGTTCAGAAAAGCATATTGTATTGTATTGTGACATAATTTATCACGATAACGATAGGAACGAAGGAAATGTTTTTGTTCTGTTTTTCTGCCCCTACAGGCCACAATGACCCAACCACGCCTGTTGCGCAGCTGCACCACCTGGGCAAGTACGTTCTTCAGTTTATCTACCTGCAGAGGGAGCCGATCTACCAGTCCCTGCTGGTGGCTGCTACTGGGCGTCTCAGCCCGTCTCCAGAGCAAAGGTAGCTGCAGAACTTGTGTGTGCATTTTTTATTGTAGTGTTTTAGTTACAAAAGCTCCAGTTTCATTTCTTTAAAACTGAAAAAGCAAGTCTGTTTCTTTTTGGCTGCTGTGGTTAAATGTTGGGGATAAGTTTAGGTATATCCTAGGCCCAGTCCCATTTCTTAAGTTTATCCCTTCCCGTTGTTTTCGAGTGTTGCCCCTTGGAACTGAGTTACAGGGTAGTGGTTGAAATCTTCCTCTGAAATGGGACCCTCAAATAAAAAGAGCATCACTTCATTAACAGCTACCAGCGCTGCTCTGTAGGCGACCCTGCCAGTCTGCAGTGACAGCAGAGGAGGGTAAAGTTCAGCTCCTCACTGCTGGGCTTTAGTTACATTTAGGGCATCATATGCCTTCAAAGGGGGGGGCAATTATTTATTATCACCCACCCCTAATTCTTCAGTGATATGAAGCTGAAGTCAGATATTCACCAGCTTCTGGTCATCATTTAAGGTGGAACGGGAAATTTAGCTAGCGAGCTACCAAGACAACAGCATAATATTAGTGATTTTTTAAATGTTTTTTAAGAAGAAAAGGACCAAAATACACTGAAACACAATTCTTTGGTGTCTTTCAGCCGTCTCACCGGTTTTTCTTTTTTTCTCATGACACTCTGTCTGAAGGGCCATGTAGCCCTAACACTTCACCCCACCCCCCTATCTCAACAAGAATCGGGACACCCTCCCTAGACATGAACGCACAAAAAACAGTGTGTTAAGGGCTGAAGTGGTAGGAGCGAGGGGTGAAATGGGACTGGGCCTTAGTCTAAAGTACCTAAGCAGATGGTTTAAAATCATTTAATCTACACAATAATTGTGTTTTTTCATGTAAAAGCCCGATGTATGTATGATTATGTGATAATGTAAGTGTGAATGAACATAAATACAGTAACAAGAATAGCTTGAAAAACACTGCTTGGAGTTCAGATTTTCTCTTGGACTCCTAAAGTCATCGCATGGATTTGTTAAATCCTCACAGCAGCACTTGATTTTTAATTAATTTAGTGAAGTATTGATTAACTAAACCAGATATTGGATGATGGGTTAATAATATCGGGCTTCCTCGAGGAGAGGTTTGGAAATCCTTACAAAAAACACACTGACATACAAAAAAATTACTACTTATTGTAATTATGTTAATGTTATTTGTGTTTATTTTAATGTTAGTGTTTAGTAGAGCAAATAAACACTCACTGCCCAGATAAATAGCTCAGTTGCTTAGGTGCCTAAAATTTTTGCACAATGTTGTATATCTAATGTTATGTTATGAGTGTATGTGCAGTTTGGGCGCCCCTGGTTTTGTTGATTTTTTTTTTTTTATAAGTTAAGGCAACACAAGTTTATTTATACAGCACGTTTTATACCCTGCAATCGTTCAAAGTGCTTTACAAATGATAAAATACAAAGGTAATTCAAATTATAATTTAAAAAGTAACGCAAAGTAAAGGAGAATAGAAATTAAATACATGATTAAAACACAATTAAAACCAGATATTTTAAAAGAGAATAAATTAATCATTAAATTAAGGAGGGAAGTTTTCAGTCTGGATTTAAAAGTGTAAAGACATCCTCTATGAACAAAGACATGTTTGACCAGTGGTCTTCAAACGTTTACATATGACAGTAAGTGTATATATACATATACATCCCATGTGTAATCATATGTCATGTGCTTAAAAAAGAGTCTGAATCAGTGCACAGCGCTCTGTTCTCTGTTGCTTTTTGCACTCATGGGTATGTTGTTCATGTTTCTGGTGAGTTTTATGGTCTCAGTACTGCAGCAGGTACTGCTCTATTAGTAAATGCACTTTCTGATCATGGACTGTTTCTTTGTGTGTAACAGGGCGAACTTTATGTCGGTGACTGAGGACTGCATGCTGTTAGGAGTCGGAGTCATCGCAGTGTCGGCTTTCATCTACCAAGCGTCTGCCTGGGAGAAGGTAACTCAGTCCTGCACTTCAGAGATCAGACTAGGCAGCATCCGCATCAGAATCGGCCAAATCAGAATCAGTTTCTGCTCCAAACGTGCAGTTGGTCAGTATATCATTTAGATAAGGTACACTGAACACTGCTGCTACACCTGAACCAAAGTGCTGCGTAATTAAACATGACATAACCAGGCACTTCCTGCTTTCAGTGTAGCACTTTTTATTCACATTACTCACACGTTTTATGTATGAAAAGTAAATTCATTATATAATTTATTTGTACATGACCGTTTTTGAACCACCATTGAATTCACTAAATTGTTTCCATATGTGGACCAAGGGGTGAACTGTACGTTCTGAGACTTGGAGACAATGTTTACATACCACATCAAACTCTTTTACTTGGAGACAACAAATAATATGTAGTTTTTCATTATATATATATAATGAAATAATATAAGCAGTAGAACATGAGAGGGAGAGTGTTATGTCAAAATAACATCACAGCTGTGATTTCGGCGAAATTAATAAACTGGGCCGTGAACGCGGCGTTTAATATGTTTTAATGTTCGCAATTCCTTCACCAAATTATAGTTCCTTAATGAGCAGCTTGTTGCTACGTCAGAGTAACGAGCTCCGCCCACTCGCTGCACAGCCGGCAGTTCGTTCTCCAGCTCCACACAGACCAACTGACAGTTTGGGAATTTAGTGTCGTCTCATCTTCAGAGTCTGACCAAATCGGTCTGTCGGTCAAATGTGATCTTAAAAGTGTCCATTTTCTGTTTGTGGCAAAGTAAGAAGTAAAAACGTTCAAATGTCTTGAGCGTCTCCTACAGCTGTCAAAGTCGTTGTTAGCAACGGCGTCTCAGCGGAGTGATACAGTGTTTGTGAAAAACCCGTGATGTTATGGTGAAATAACAGCACAGTTAGAGCGCTTCTCAACCAATCAGCTCGCAGTGGCCGGAACTGACTGTTGTGTGTATATATATGTGTATATATATGTATATATATATATATATATACATAAATATATATGTATGTATATATAATGTGATTGGTACTCTCTGACTGGGGTTCAGTCCCCCTTGTAGTTGGCCCCCCTGGGCAAGCACCCTACGCTATATCAATAAGAGTCCTTGGGCAAGACTCCCAACACTGTTTTTAAAGGTATATTAAACGTGCATGTTTAATACAGCCGGATGTTTTCTGAGCAGTTGTGAAAATAGGTAGCACTGTTCGAGTTCTTTCCACTACAGAAAGGCTGTAGTCCGTTCTGCTCGTCTCTCTCTGTAAGAGTTGAACAGCAGCAGTGTTCCTTTTAAAGCGCTCTCTCTCGTCTCCTCAGTGCAGCTCTGCCTCTCCATCACGTTGTTTGGGTTTGTTTGCGTTTGTTGAAAGAGGCACGTGCAGAAATCTGTCACACGACACCAAATCTGTGAGTTAATGCTTATTTTTCTCCCAAAAAAAGGTTTCCATTGTAGGTTTTCACATCATTTCCGGTAGTGACAAAACTTTTTACTGTACAGTTGAGCAGAGAAAAAGTTTTGTCAACATCCACAAAATATGAGCAACATTTTCCACTTCGGACAAACGTTTAGAAGCGTTAAAACTTTTTTTGTCAAAATTTCTTTGTATGGAAACTTGGTCATCATCCAGTTTGAGCATAATATGCCCACACTGGCTGAGATTCGGGGGTGTTTTGTACACAGATGAGGGCACCTTGTCAGAATATTATATAGCCCAGCTGTTTACATTACAGATTAAGCCGTCCTTCTAGATTTGCACTGTTAGATTTTGTTCATATTGATTTATTACATTTGATTTGATTTTCTTTCGGGGCATTTTTCTTCGTACTTGTGATTTAAAGGGTAAAAATGTTGCCCCCTGGTTATTTCTGACATTATCACAGTTAGGAGTGGACCGTATGATGTTTATAGTTGTAGTGATAAATTATATCACATTATATCACAATATGCTTTTCTCAGTGTATCATGGGCATCGTCAGCAGTTCAAAAACTCTGACTAACTGCATGTTTCATTACAAAGAGAGCATAATTACTCCTCTTTGACTGGATTTAGTGAAACATATAAACAAACAACAAAATCATTGTGTTTTTTAAATTGGCACATTTGGTTCTTTTGTTTTTAAACCTCAGAAAAATATAAACATTGTGATGCATTTTGTGTATTGTGTATGTTTTGAAGTATCGTAATATATGACATATCGTCCACTCCTAATCTCAGTACAGTCAGACATTAAAATAAAGCTTTTTCTGAGGTTAAAACTCCAGACTCCACTTCGAACCCAGCGTTTGTGTGTTGGTTTGTGCTGTAGGTGGTGGAGGAGCTCACTCTGATCACTGGTTTCTCAGCAAGGAGCATCATGGACTTTGCTCATGTAACTCTGACGCACATCACCAAGAACAGAGAACCATGATCTTTAGGTAACCTTTGGTTAGTAGTGTTTTCAGTTCTCAGTGTCTCCAAAAATTGTGTAAAGAGCAGCTGAATCCTGGGTAGAACTTACAACAGGGCTGAAAATCTTCATTTCAGTTTAATTTTATTTGGAGTTTCCACACTGAGTATGAGGAGATCGAGAGCTTACATATAACATAAAATACAGATCCATGACGAAGCCATTCAGAATAAATACCAGTTCAGTTGAAATAATTGTATCCTTCATCTAGTAAACTGTAAAATTCTTTATCTCTGTTCGTCTCATTGTTTTATCATTTTATTACATGAATGAATCAGTAGGAGCTGCTGTCTGCGGTCAGGTGGATCCTCAGACAGTTTATAGACGATTTTGGGTCAGTGGTCAGTCCTGTTGTCGGGGTTGCTGCCCTCTGGCCTCACCGCCTGACTTGCGCTCTCTGGGCTGGAGGTCGAGCCCTCGACTCCAAAGCCTGACAGAGAGAGAAGTGTGGACAAGAAGTATATTGTCACTGTCAGAACAAAATTTCATATCTCTGAAATGGTAACATGAGAAGTAAAAAAGTTACGGAATTATTATTTCTATTGGTCCATTTTTTCTAAATGTGAAGGGCAGTTTTCAGAGGGAGTAAAAAATGTAAAACTGAAAAAACAGAAGAGGTTTTAATAAGACAGTGACGTTATGTATATACGGTAGCAGTCAGAAATTTGAAGACACCTACTTGATAGGTGTGTTTTTTTAAAACTATTTTCCACAACTTACAATAATAATAAAGACATCAGAACTATTATTATTATTATTCTTATTCTTATTCTTATTATTATTATTGTTATTATTATTATATTGTAGAACCTGCTGTTGCTGAAAAGTACATGTTGGGGGCATCTAAAAAAATCCAACAAAAAATGAAAAATGTAAAATTAAAAATAAATGAATAAGTAAATTTTTTTTACTTTTCCTTTTTTAGATTATTTTTTTTTTCATTTTTCATATTTTATTTTCATTTTTTTTCATATTAATTTTTTTTTGTCTTAGAAACAGCTTTCATTTGCCCTTAAGCATAAACCGTTTGATTAGACCTGTTTGATACCCTAACAAAAAAGTCAGAAATTATTGGTGCATTATTGGTGATAATATCAGCCAATGTTATCTGCCTACCGATATATCAGTCGGGCTGTAATACATACAGTATCAAATTTGTGAAGGTCTCCACTTCATGGGATCGAGTACTGAAAGGCAGTCGGACCTGCTTTAATGCTCTTCCTCATTTTATGGTAATGAATCATGTTATAGAATTTCCTGCGTAGACTGTGACTAAAATGACCGTGAAACCTCCTGTAATGTCTTAATCACAGCATCTCTCTGTGCTCTTATTTTAATTAACTGAACATTCACACTTAAAGCATCTCTCTGTGTTTCTGACACCTACTGTGTGGCCCTGCAGCTCGCTGGAGAAGACAGAGCCTGGCAGCGATCTACGTTAAAGGGGAAAATACTTTAAATGCTGAAGAACTCATGAGGAAAACAACAGAGGCTAAAATGAAGGCGGTATTTGCGCTATGCTAAATACAGCAGTTGTGAATGACACAACGTACCCTGGATATGGTGGTCCTGTCTGTCTGAGTCAGCTGCAGTAGCTCTGAAAATCTTTGCTGCAGCAGCAACAGCAGAAACAGCTGAGGAGTGTCCTGCCTGATCTGAGAGAGAAAGCGAGAGGGAAACGGAGTGGTGACAAAAATAGAAAGGCGCAGTATTTTAATGAATTTGATCACTTTTAAATTTTTATCTGCATAATTAAGTGGTTAAGCTGTAAACAGAGTCATTCAGAGAGGTTTGGTGTGAAACGCTCTGTTCTAGATAAACTTACTGAGTCAGAACTGTTCACAGTGGTGGTGATAGGAACCAGACGTCCACCTCTAAAAGCTCCCTCACAGAAAGTTACTACATGAAATGGTTATGAATTCACTGCCTGATGAGAAATTGTCTTGCGAAAGATATTTAAAATATCAGGTTTTGGCCTAAAACATATTATTAATACATTTTTGGTGGAGGGATACATGCAGGACGTTCTAAGGCAAATAGTCCCCAAAGAAAGAAAACTTATTTCAGATTTATCACTATTTTCCTTCATCATCATTCCATATTAAACTCAGAAGACACGTGTAGGTTCACTGGTTGTTCTGGCTAGTAAATAAAATGGCTATGGTGACCCCAGGTTCCTATCACCGCCATCACCAGACCATCATCTGAATAACTTTGTTCTCATCAACATCTCATCAACTGACTTAAGCAGAAATGTTTAAAAATCAGTGGAATGTCCCTTTATACACACACTGAGTGTTACCTGAGTGGATCTGTGTTGGCAGTAATACTCCTCCACATCAAAATCATCCAAATCCAGAGTCAGACTCCCTTTACAAAGCTCACAGGTCTTCACCCCTGAGAGCTCAGCACCTGTGCGAAGAGTCACTATCGTTTATATTAGTAAACCTGCTGATTATTTTGATGAGTAATCAAAATTATTTAAACTTAAATGAACAATAAAAAAACATCCACAGGATCAAAAATACTTTACTGGAAAAAGATGAATTAGGAAAAATATCAAAACAGCTGAGTGAAGCAGCCGTCAGTACACACTTAAAAATGATGCTTCTTCAAGGGTTCTTTAGTAAAGAAAATGGTTCTATATAGAACCGTGAACACTCAAAGAACCCTTTGCATTATTAAAGGGTTCTTTGCATCGTGAAAGGGTTCGTCAGATTGATGGAGAATGCACCATAGACGGTTCTATATAGAACCTTTCTGAAAAGCGTTCTGTAAACCGCTAAAAAGATGTATTCTATTGTAACAAGCTTGACATTGTAACAATAGAAGAACAATTTTTCAAAAAGGTTCCATGTAGAACCATCTACACTCTTAAAAAAGATGGATCTTTAAGGGTTCTTCAGTAAAGAAAATGGTTGTACATAGAATCATGAACACTTCAAGAATTTTTTGCATGATTAAAGGGTTCTTTGCATTGTGAAAGAGTTCTTCAGATTTGTGGAGAATGTGCTGTAGATGGTTCTATCTATAAAGGGTTCCTCTATTGTTACAAGCCAAAGAAACGTTTTTGCAAAGAGTGTACAGCACATCTCCATCAATCTGAAGAACGCTTTCACAATGCAAAGAACTCTTCAATCACAAAAGAGTGGTTCTTTGTGTTCATGGTTCTATATCGAACCATTTTCTGGACTAAAGAACCCTTGAAGAAGCATTTTTAAGTGTGTAGGCCTCAGTATACGAAACAAAGCTCACAAGCGTTGCATAAAGACAAAACCGCAAGTTTACAAGCTCGCACACTTATGTGGTTCCACTGGGGCGTCTATTAGCTGATTTAACTGGACTAGGAGTTAGTGTTCTCCTCCAAGCGTGTTGAGCTCTAATGATGTTGTGTTAGCGGCAGTGTGAAAAGATGTGGTGGAGCTTCAGTTACTGTGTCCCAATTCAGGGGCTGCATCCTTCGAAGGCTGCGTAGACCCGGGAAGGCTGAACTGATATGAGACGGTCTGCTCTATGGCTCTTCCTGTTTGAGTCACGGCACCACTGTTCCCACCCTCACTGCTGCGTCACGAAATGCCGCTCCTGTCAAGTTCTTTTAAAGTTCTTTAAAGATGGAGAAACTCTGATTTTAGTTGTTTTTTTTTTCATTTATTAGAGTTGGAGATGCTGGTCTCTGTCGGCTCTTTGCTGTTCACTCCTCTGCTGACGCCGCCATATTTTCCAATCTTCACCGGCATGCAGTGAACCTCAGGATATGTTGGCTGGCGAAGGATCCACCCGGCATGGAAAAGAAGGACACATTCCTCGGCCGCATATGAAGGAGCCTTCGAAATGGGACAGCCTAGTTGCGCTGCTGTGATGCAGTCGGCCTTCAAATGCAGCCTTCGAAGGATGCACCCCCTGAATTGGGACGCAGCCAGTGTCTCAGAGGAAGCTCGTGCTAGCCTTCACATGATGGTAGCGTCGTGGGACGGGAAGACCTGGCTAGCACGTGGAACTGGACAGGACTAAACTGGGGAAAAGTTTAGTAAAAAAATCCAAAAACAAACAAAGAAAACTAGACCTGTGACCATGTTAGTAATCAACTAACCTGCTGATTAAATTTGACGATTCGTTGAGTAATCAGAGGTTTTACACAACGCTAAAGAACAAAAATGGACTTTTTGAACATCCATGGCTGTTCAAAGACTCCAGATTACTATACTGGAAAAACATAAACTACGAAGCCCTTAAAGTAAGTTCATTAAAAAAAAGCTAAAAACCAAATGTGGCAAAAATGCGTGTAAATCCATCAGCCTCTGCTTCTGACTGACCAGTTGGAGAATTTGAGATATGCATTATCATCACACATATTGCCAAACTATACTTGCCACTTCATTGAAAACGTACATTTCGATCTGTTTTTTTAATCGAGTTTAGGAATCAAAGCATCCCACACATAAACCCATGGACAGAAAAAAAGATGCCCCATTTTTTATGGCCTTAAGGCTACTAGGTTCTTCTGTTTGCGGTCACCCAGGGAGAGGCACTCCTACTGACCTGACTTTATTTTGGTCTGGATCCAGCGCTTCAGGCAGTCATGGTGGATGTACTGCAGACTGCCAGAACACTGGCAGGGGGAGAGGAGGGGGTTGGTGGGGGACGTTCCCTTACACTGGCAGATGCGACACACATCCTCATCCTCTTCATCAGACTCTTCCTCTAACAGTCTACAGCAACGGGAAAATATGACCGAGGATTCCTGTTAAACATGATCTATTTATATTACAGCACTGTGCAAAAGTCAGAGACCTTCATGTATTTCATTTCCCGTCATTCAAGTTGTTTATCGTTTAGCGTCGGAAAAAAAATCTGATTATATATGAAGCCTCAACAGCTAAATATATCAGATTTCTCAATATTTTCAGGGCAGCTCAGTTTCACTCTCTTTCAGCTCCTCAAAGAATCTGCAGACACACCTCCAAAGTTCAGTCTTAGAAGCTGGTTGATCATTTTCTGAAGTGATCAAACACATTCAGTGGTGTTGAGGTCTGGACTCTGGGGTGGTCAGTCCATCGTTCAGCTTCTTTGTTTGATGTGTCCGTCTCCTTTTCTCAGAGAGGTTCTTCTTGATCAGCTACACATCCTTTCAGACCCACAGCGCTGAGTCGTCTTCTCACAGTGGAAGGATGGACAGAAACACCTGTGGATGTTTTCAGATCTGAAGCAGCTTGATTTTCTCCTCTCTCTCAGAGATGAAAGCTTTAAGTGCTGTTTATCTGATGGGGGCAGTTTTGGGGTCTACCAGGTGTTCCAGGTGGTTGTTAGGAGTCTCATGTTCTTATTTAGTCACTTATTTTCTTTTGACTTTCTTCTTCCTCGTGCAAGTGGATGATCTTATATCTAACCTCTTAGAAATATTTCCTGAAAAATGAATAACTTGATGGCTGTTTTGACCGGAAAATAAATAAACGAATGGTCGACTATGACTTTTGCACAGTACTGTAAATTACACAAAATTATTTTTTAGTCATGTTGCTAAACTTAGTTATTCTATAGAATAAACCTGGTTCAAGCCAACTATAACAAACCTTTCTGTTATCCTGCGTAGAGTTTCAGGATTACTTGACCGTTTGCTTTCAGGGTTGCCAGAGCAACCTGCGTTGTGTGAACCATCCCTGTGACTGTGTGTTACTTCTAGGTGAAGGTCATGAAGTGCCATCAGGGCCAAATTCAAGTGGTCCATCAAGCTAGTTGTTCTTGGCTGGTATGCTTCTGCTGAAGTTGACCGACCTTCTGGAGGGGTTATTCCTCCAGCAGCACCCTCTTCCTCCTCCTCATCCTCACGCCCACTGGTAGTTGCGCCTGGTGAGGTTGTCGCCATCCTCCCCACGTCATCTAACACAGCTGGAGGAGCTCTCCCAGGGCTTACGGCCAGGGCTGGTAGACGATAGTCTGAGTGATCACTGGAGGTATCTCGTCTGTTAAAAGGGCTCCCACGGCCACCTTGCAGCTCTGGTGTCTGTCTGTGTGCTCCATATCCTTGGCGAGTGGACTCGTAACGTGAAAAACGTGGAGAACCTTGTGGAGAAAGAGAGGACATCTGTTGTAAAGTTGGTGGACTAGATAATGACCTTAGGTCATGCCAAGAAGTAAAATGCCCCTCGTCTTCATCCTCATCCGATTCTGTGGTCAGGTCCAACAAGGACTGGAAGTGTCCACTGATGGGTCCCACATTGGTACTTCCAGTGTTGGGACTGCTGGAGTCCAAGTCACTACTGGTAGAAGACCACAGCTCCTGGATAGAAGAGTCAGCTGAGCTGGTGGACGTAGTCCTGCTGTCTGAGCTTTCTGTGGTCAGGCTGTCTTCAGAGATGCTGCTGATGTCCAAGAGGCTCTGGAAAGGGTTATGGAGCTCTAGGGTCGGCTCGCTCTCTGGACTTGGAGAATAGTTCCCCAGGCTGGGGAAACGGGTCCAGTTAACATGGTTCTGATCTGGAGCAGTCAGTCGTCGTGGAAGGAAATCTACTCTTTGAATGTCCGTGGTGCTCTGTTCGTCATGCTGGGTGGTTTCCTGAGGGACGTAGGTTGCTATGATGTTAAGCTTTGATTCTAAGACGTTCTTTCTTCTGTTTTGGGTTCTTCTCGTAGTGCTTGGTGTATGTTTTGGTGACATCTTACAAAGTTTTGTCTTTGTGGTTGCTGATGTGGACTGATGGCAATGAGAAGATTGTTCCTTACCTTTAAGAGACATCAAATACGACATTTTTAAAATCACCTCATCCAGTCATCCTAACATTCTCACAGCTCTCAGGACTTTTTGTGGCATTCTGAATTAAAAACCAGAATTTGATACCATCTTTGGTAATGTTAGGTGGTATTTTACAGGGAGATTCACTTGAAAGAGGCCCCGAACATTCTGTTGTAACTCCCGTTAGGATGAACCAATCTGAACCAAAAAAATACACGACATACTTTGACGTATGTATAATCGGTTGCATTACATGCGATGCTGGAAGTGATCTCCATTTTCTGCCAGACACATGAAGGGGTACAGGGGTCTGCACCCGGAAGTTGCAAACGGTGGTTAAACGTTGCGACAGCTGTCTGGCGCCCCCCTCATCGCATTTCTACAGTACCCAGCATTTTTCTGCAAGTATGTCATACAACAAGAGGTGGGCAATATGGTGATATCATTGTGACAAAATGTTATCACCTTCATACACAATACGCTTTTCTGAGCATATCGTTGATTACGTCAGTACTTAAAGAACACCGGCCAACTTTACGTTTAAAAATAAAACATAACTACTTCTGTTTAATAGATTTTAGTGCAGTACATAGGGAGAAATGTTGAATAAATCATTGATCTCAGAGTTTTTTATGGCTGTTTTTAAAATGTAGTACTGCTAGTTATATTTTGATGCGTATTGTGTATCATGATACTGTCTTGCCCACCTCTACACTCAACCTCTGGGACCACCCCCCCACAGCAATAAAGAAGGCTAATATAGATGTGTAGGGCTGCCATGATTAATCGACGTTGATGGTGAAAATTAATCTATGTCAATATTTTAAACTGACTCGTTGCAAAAAAGGTTTTTAAAAGTTTCCAAAGACACAAGGCATCAAAAAAAGTCTGGGAAAACTTCCAATTAGCCCAAAACAAAAAGGTGGTTTGTACACTGTGCAAAATTTTGATGGGATGCCACAGCAGCACTAGCGCGATGCACAAGCACCTGAAGAGAAAACACACAGGCGCTGTTCTGGATGGTGGACCGCCGGTGTTGCAGCCGATTCAGTTCGCCCTTCCGTTGTTGGGGCGTGTTGGTTGGCGTTGATTTTTGCTTAGTGAGTGTGCGTCACCGGTAACTTGATTTGTAATGGGGAATGTGAATTTGAGGGGGATCGGGTGCAACACCGAAAAAGGCAAAACCGCCGTAAGTGTTGTCTATTCATGCTTATTAAATTACCATTAGTAGGGAGAGCTTTTTAAAGTCTGTTGTCCTTGTAGCTTGTAACGCATTATGAAAGCCATGAAGTCGTTTGCCTGCTATCTTAGAATTTCCATTTAATACGTGTTTGAGAAAATGTTTAGGCCAGAATCTGGGCTTATTCTGTGCTGACTGATTTCCCAGTGTGTGTACTCATGCGCTTTGGACTTGATAGGACATGCATCTTATCTAATCATTTTAATTATGCCATTATTTTAAGCATATTTGTTTGTGTAAGGATTCAGTTTGCTGTTGTCAAAACTTAAATTAAATGGTCAGTTTGATTTTTTGGAGTAAAACTAATTTTTTGGATGAATCGACTAAGGGTAAAAATAGTAAAAATCGTCAATAGATTAACCCATAGAAAAAAAGCCGTTAGCGGCAGCCCTACAGATGTGATACTTAACCTCCTCACGCTACTGTTAGCTATCTGGTTTCCTTCTCCATCAGCCAGCTAGCGAGAACAAATCATTTCAAACAGCCCACCCTCCCACTGCCAAGATGCATCGGCAGAAGGTTTACACCAGATGCAGAGACGGCTACGTTTTCATTTTGGCCGGAGTGCCCCTTTAAACTGACACACGCACTGTGTGCGCACATGCTAGCTGTACAAGAACATCCTATTGTCTATAAATCTTATCGTGCTACATCGGACTGAAGAGTTGTTGGGAGCGCTATGTGAGGTCTTTGAGGCCTTCAGCTCTGCAGGGCGGCTTCGTGCTCCGCTGACGAGATCTGGCAGGCGTTCCACTGAGCTTCTTTTAGCACAGTGTTGTGCATCTGGTCGTCTGTGCTTGACAGAAGTAGGTGAAGTCTGCAGGTGGCAAAAACAACAGCGGTAGGAGATCATATTCCGCTTCATAACTGAAATAAAATGAGGCCGTATAAGTAAAAAAATCCACTACCTTTACAGAAGCTGGTTTGGACGCTGCCCATGGTCTGTCGTAGGAACGTGTTTTAAACTTGTTCTGCTTGGGTGGTGTAAGCTGAGGCGCGATCATTCTCTGTGTCTGTCTCCTCGTCTCGGCGTCTTCCCTCTCTCGCTCTCTTTTGCGCAGTTGCTCCTGAAAAACAGCTTTTAAATTGCTTACTTACGTTTTCACTGTAATGGAGTTAATATACAGTTAACATGCAGTTATTAACGCTGTGGTCTCACTAACCTGCTGACCAATTAATATTACTACTACTAATAATAATAATAATTATAATTATAATTGTAACAAATGAACTGCTAGTTATAATATTAATATATATTAATTAGGTTATCAAAAACAATAATAATGCACTTTTAATTATGTAGCACATTTCATACGTGGAATACAGCACAACACGGTAAATGGGTCATTCGACAGAAACGTCCATTTTTGTGTCCCTAGTGTTTACAGATATATCACACTTGATAAACATGTTAGGGTTACAATTTATTTATATTTTAAAACAAAACAATACTTTATTTTAACAATTACACCTTCTTGAGCCTCAATTCAGCAATATTGGTTTTTAAATCAATTATCTAGAATTCAGAGCACCACAGAAGAGCTCGTCCTCACAATCATGTGTGAAGGCTGAGGCCATATTTTGAGGTAAAAAAAACATGTTTTTCTGCAATTTTAACTACAATAATCTATACATGACTATGAAGTACATGGTTTAAATGACATAAAGAAAACAAATGTCAAATAAATGTTATAAAATATATAATGAAAGTTCCCCAGGAGTCGTGTCACTGGTGTTACTGCGTAACAAAAAATCTCTTATTTTGGAATAAAAGTCACACTGATGACATCACTCGACTTCCTTTTACCTGTTTTCTGAGGATCTATGAAGAAAAGCTCATGGTGAGTCCACTGTGTCTTTCAGTTATCAGAGATTTTCTCATTCAGCTCATGATTTCATATGAAGTTTTTAGCTGAAGTCACTGGTGTGACCGACTTCATTCTAAAGTAATTGTGAAAAAATAGAACACAAATGGATTAAATTCCATATTTTAGTGGATATTCCATGATGGACAACATGTGGTTTGGTGCTCTGTAGCAGCCGTTTAGTAAAATGCACTGTTCATTAAAAATGTCTCTGGTGTTTCCTTTATTATGTGGAACACCAGTGAGGATCAGTAACACCAGTGACTCCTATGGAGAGACAGAAGAGTGGACGTTTCAGTAGAATGACCTAAATATAAAATATATATAAAACATATAAAACATTGTTATACAGTGTTGGAAACCACATAAGCAAGATGATTTCAGATTACTGTGTGATGATTTAGGAACGCAGTTAGCACTATGCTAGCTGGTCGGGTGTAAGCTTCCATTACGTTTTAGCTATATTAGCCTTGTAGCACAAATGTGTTGCAAGCAGAACAAAAATTATGTAAATTTTCGCTCAACTGTCACTGTCTCTAGACCTGTGCTATACACTAGGGATGCACGATAATATCGGAATCATATCGCTATTAACAGACAATTGCGAGCATCAGACAGACGATTAGATTTGACAGATAATTCAAACCCGATGTTTGAAAATGTATTTATTGTAGAACAGAATGTTTAGGTGAAACTGGGCTGCTGTGTTAGAATATCTGCATTTTACTACAGAAATAAATGTTATATTTCTCTGTAACGCTATTCCAGGACATTTTATAAACGTTTAAGTACCAGCGTCGGCAGATATGTACATAAAAATATCAGATATTGGCATCGGCCTACAATTCCCATATCGGTGCATCACTTAAGCGATAGAACCCGAGAGGGAGTGTGTTGTCGCGAAATAACATCACGGCTGTGATTTGGTCGCTGTAGATCATCACAGCCGTGATGTTATTGGCGATAACACACTCCTTGAGTGTTCTGTTGCTTTAATACAACAGTTAAATAAAGTAATAAATTAATAAACTGGGCCGTGAACGCGGCGTTTAATAAGTTTTAATGTTCGCAGTTCCTTCACCAAATTATAGTTCCTTAACAAGCAGCTTGTTGCTACGTCAGAGTAACGAGCTCCGCCCACTCGCTGCACAGCCGGCAGTTCGTTCTCCAGCTCCTTAGACTAAATTCCCAAACTGTCATCACCACTGAGCAGCTTTTTTGTTGGCAGCTGTGACAGAAAAACAGCTGAACAACCAGGAATCAGTCAGAAATTAACCCAATACCATTCGCCAAACGTGTAGTCTGATCTTCAGAGTCTGACCAAATCGGACTGAGCCATAAAACTGCTGCAATATCAGGTTCAGCTCAGTTTTGTCAGTTTTTGCCAGATCAGTATTAATGTTGTTTTGTTCCAGCCAGTCTGTAAAGCATCTTACAGCCCATTTAGTTTGGCGAATGGTGTTGGGTTCATTTCTGGCTGATTCCAGGTTGTTCAGCTGTTCTTCTGTCACAGCTGCCAACTGAAAAGCTGCTCAGTGGTGACGACAGTTTGGGAATTTAGTGTCATCTCATCTTCAGAGTCTGACCAAATCGGCTGTCGGTCAAATGTGATCTTAAAAGTGTCCATTTTCTGTTTGTGGCAGAGTAAGAAGAAAAAACGTTCAAATGGCTTGAACGTCTCCTACAGCTGTCAAAGTCGTTGCTTAGCAACGCTTCTCAACCAATCAGATTGCGTGGCCGGAACTAACTGTTGTATAATACTATATACGCCGCTTGTTAATGTTCACACCTAAAGTTATTGTCATCTTAGCCTTTAAGACTGTTGAGACGTTTATCCGTGTTGCTATGGAGATTGTTGTCACATTTTCATTGGGTCGTTGGGCCGAGCTGTCAGTCATTATGTTTCATAACGATGTATGTATTAAATTCCCATCACGTTTCCCAAGAGGAACCAAGACAAGAGGAACCCATCCTTCACCGGATGGTGGAGTTGTGTTGCAGGTAGTGATGTAACTCGATTTAGTCTAATATGATATTGAGGCCTTGAGACACCCAAAGATCTGAATCAGCCCCAGCTTACCTGATACTGCACATCATTCCTGTGTCTCAGCTCTCTCATGTGCTCAGCATCGCTGAGACCTTCAGCGCGTCTCTCCCAGCTCTGCAACATTTCCTTAAAGGGGAACTCCACTGATGTTTCAAAAACTCTGCATAATTAAAGGGTTAAGATGTAAACAGAGTCATTCAGAGTGGTTTGGTGTGAAACACTCCGTTCTAGAGAAACTTACCGAGTCAGAATTGTACACAGTGGTATTGAAATGGTTATGAATTCACTGCCTGATGACTGAGACCCTGTTTTACGATAATTTTTTGTGTGATTTTAATCCATTCATGGTGGAGGGATACATGCAGAATAGTCCCCAAAGATTTTTTTTGCAGATTTTCCATTATTTTACCATCATCAACATTCCATACAAAACTCGTGTAAGTTTACTGGTGGTTCTGGATAGTAAATAAAATGTATATATTTGTGTTGTAGTCATGGCGACCCCTGGTTCCTATCACCACCACTGTAAAGAAATCAGAGTTGCTAAATTTCTCTACAATGAAAGATTTCACCTCAAACCAATCTGAATGACTTTGTTTACATCTTAACCATTTGATTATGCAGAAATTTTGAAAAATTGGTGGAATTCCCCTTTAACACTGTACTCCAACAGTCTGGCTTGTTTAATTAACGCTGATATCAGCCAGTAAGGAAGCTTATCGACTTATAGATAGTACAGTTTACTGAACTTACAGGTCTATTAATGCCGTGTCAGACCATTCATTACAGTTTAAAGTGCTAACTGAGGAAACTGAACCGAGAAAATCCACATTAGCCAAGCTAAGCTAACGATATAGCTACAACACTGCTACCAAAACGGATCTGTTATGGTTCTGCTCTTTACCTAAAGTGTACAGCTGTAGTCTGACACTTAGTCTGAGTTCAAAACAGTCCGATTTAAACGTCTGTGGATTCATTTAGTGTCAGATTAAACGGTGAGATCTGCAGGCCGTGTTGTGCCCGTTTCCTCTCGCGTCCTCTCGGTTTCCATGGCGACCGCGCGTCGCCTGTATTCGGCCTGTGCGCGTGCACGAGGCTGTGGGGAACGCGCTCAGTAGCACGTGTCTCCAAATCTGACACTATGCACTTCAAGAAAGCTGGTTCTTTAGTAAAGGAACTGGTTCTATGTAGAACCATGATTTAAATGGCTCTTTGCATGGTAAAAGGGATCTTCAGATTGATGGAGAATTTATTGTATATGGTTCTCTATAGAACCTTTTTGAAAATCGTTCTACATATCGCACCAAAAGGGGTTCTGCTACTGTTACTATGTCCGGCTTGTAGCAATAGAAGAACCCTTTTTGGTGCTATATAGAACCATTTTCAAGAAGCTTCTGTACAGAACCATATATAGCACATTCTCCATCAATCTGAAGAACCATTTTACCTTGCAAAGAATGCTTTAAGCATGCACATGGTTCTTTGAGTGAAAACCAGCATATGTTTTGGATGCTGGTATGCTGTGTGACCAGCGAACCCAGCACCAGACCAGCATAAGCCAGCATAGAACCAGCATACATTCCATGTGTGCATGTTTTTTTCAGCAGGGTGTTCATGGTTCCAAACAGAACCATTGCCTTTGCTTAAGAACCCTTGAAGAATCCTCTGTTTAATCAGAGGCTATGGTCTATTTACAGCAACTTCAACATACAACTAGGTTCACTATATCTTCATTACATCTAATGGCTTGTACAATCATATTAAACCAAACGTCATTAGCAGGAATAGCAATACATTTTCTGATACATGTTCAATATTTAAAATTCTTTTTTTCTTTCCATCACCTGTCACTCTAATGTGCTGTGCTGTGTTAAATAGTTCAGTTCAAGTACCTCAGTAATGATAATATTCCTTTGCCTCTGTGAATTTTATCATTACTATATTTCTGGCCTCAAACACTCTTCAAACACACATTTGGGGCAAATCTGCAGATTTTTTTTATTGTTTTATTGTCTGAATAATTAAGAGGTTAAGATTTATGTAGTCATTCCTGGTGGTTTGTTGCTCTGTTATAGAGAAACGTAATGAGAATTGTTCACAGTGGTGGTGATAGGAACCAGACGTCCACCTCTAAAAGCTCCCTCACAGAAAGTTACTATATATAACCATTTCATGCTTAAATGGTTCTTTGCTAGTGTTCTGCTATAGTTATGATGGCTTTTTGGGGATATATAGAACCATTCACAACACATTATCCATCAGTCTCAAGAACCATGCAAATAACCATTTAAGAATGCAAATTGTTCCATATAGAACCACAGAAAAACCATCTTTTTTAAGAGTGTAGCCCAAAGTGAAGTGTATTTCGTGTGACGTGAGCCGAGTTTGTGCTGGCATGGGCGGGTGTTAATGTGTCCATTGGAATCCCACGGAGTGGGGTGGGAAAAAAAAGAAAAAGAAAAACAACGTCAAGAAGCTCCATCACTTCCATGCGGTCACCATGGCAACCCGGGCCTTTCACTAGTCGCGGGGGAATTCCGTTTTTGCACGCCTCACTTGCCAAGTAAGCAAGTCAGCTCTTCAGGGGCCTGCCTTTTGCCTCTCCCTAGCAACCGGTTGCTAGGTTGCTACTGTTGCCATGTTAATGTGGTGTGGAGAGTTCACGGGTGTTTTGAAATGTTGTATCAGTGCTGGTGACACCACCTTCTTCTCATTTAACGCCCCCCCCAACGCCCTTCTTAATTACATGAGTTTCACAGGCGAGTGCTGTGAAACGTTTACAGGCAGAGATGTGAAGCAGAGCTTCCAAACTCGCCCCCTCGTTTTACAGGGACATAAATAAAAGTGGAATTGACGTTACAGCCACCCACTGAGAGACGAAGATATTGCGGTTTGTTCCGTGGCAGCAATAGCAGGAGGACGGCTTCAGTGGTTTGCGGCTCACGGCGACTTCCTGCTACGACACAGAAAGCCATAAATTGTAATGTGGACGCTCGGTTGTGTCCTGCATAACATTATGACCACCTCCTTGTTTCTACCCTCATTGTCCATTTTATCAGCTCCACTTACTATATAGGTGCACTTTGTAGTTCTACAGTTACAGACTGTAGTTTATCTGTTTCTCTGATACTTTGTTAGCCCCCTTTTACCCTGTTCTTCAGTGGTCAGGACCCCCATGGACCCTCACAGAGCAGGTACTATTTGGGTGGTGGATCATTCTCAGCACTGCAGTAACACTGACGTGGTGGTGGTGTGTTAGTGTGTGTTGCGCTGGTCTGAGTGGATCAGACACAGCAGTGCTGCTGGAGTTTTTAAACACCTCAGTGTCACTGCTGGACTGAGAATAGCCCACCAACCAAAAATATCCAGCCAACAGCGTCCTGTGGGCAGCGTCCTGTGACCACTGATGAAGGACTACAGGATGACCAACACAAACTGTGCAGCAGCAGATGAGCTATCGTCTCTGACTTTACATCTACAAGGTGGACTGACAAGGTAGGAGCGTCTAATAGAGTGGACAGTGAGTGGACACAGAGTTTAAAGACTCCAGCAGCACTGCTGTGTCTGATCCACTCAGACCAGCGCAACACACTAACACACCACCACCACGTCAGTGTTACTGCAGTGCTGAGAATGATCCACCATCTGAATAGTACCTGCTCTGTGAGGGTCCATGGCGATAACAAAGTATCAGAGAAACAGATGGACTACAGTCTGTAACTGTAGAACTACAAAGTGCACCTATATAGTAAGTGGAGCTGATAAAATGGACAATGAGCGTAGAAACAAGGAGGTGGTCAGAATGCTATGCCTAGTTCGTATCTGTGCTGCTAAGAAACCAGCCTGAATGAATATTACATTTTTATGCACTTCTTTCTATTGAGATACCACAGTATGGCATGGAGTGAAGACACTCCAGGTGAAGGCAGAAGTACACTTTACACAGGAAAATCGATGCAGCACAACATTCTTCATTCGGCTGCTGTGGACAGACAGGCCGCTGCTCCGGGGAAGCCTGGCCTGACCTGGGGACAAGTGAGTTTACTTTGACTGGATTAAGGAGAGGATTTGTGGACAGGCTGCTCCCTGCTGGTCCGCCTTGGCTCAGCTCACCACGACCTTGTTCAGTGGTGTTTGAGCTTAACCCCTGCACTCCCAAACACACCTCAGGCTCCTAATCCACACCTCATCTTCTCAGAACCTCACACACTGAGCCGGCCTTCAATAGGAGCTGTTTATACGCAGCCTCCCTGCGCAGGGCCTGTCTCTGGGTTCTTCTCTCTGTGTGGCTTTAACAGTCACCCGCCTGGCTCTATAGGCTCCAGTGGTGCTAACAGTATTTCTTTCCATTTCCATTTCCATTCTTTTGCCCTTCGTTTGTTTCCTCATGCTGGGCTGAATTTATCTCACTCATTCAGACTCTGCAGTGCTTTTTAGAGATAAGTATTTTTGGCAGGACATGAAGGCATTTCTGCATGTGACTAAATGATGATCTGACAGTCTGAACAGGAAGGGTGGGTATTATTATTTTTTCCTTTGTTATTGTGCACTACCATTCAAAAGTTTAAAATCACATCAAATGAATACTAATTATTTTAATAATTATTAAAGAATATTAATAATAATAATTATTTTTAAAAATTGTATTCAAATATAAAATTATTAAATAATAACCTAGTTAACAGTGTAGATAAAGATCATCTGTCTGTAAAGGACCTGTATGAAAAGTGCTCTATAAATAAATAAATAAATAAATAAATAATACACTCTTAAAAAAGATGGTTCTTCAAGGGTTCTTTAGTAAAGACAATGGTTCTATATGGAACCATAAACACTCAAAGAACCCTTTGCATGCTTAAATGGTTCCTCGTGTGGATAAGTGGTTCTGCAGATTGATGGAGAATGTGTTGTATGTGGTTCCATATAGCACCAAAAAGGGTTCTGCTACAACAGAAGAAGCCTTTTTAGTGCTATATAGAACTCTTTTCAAAAGGGTTCTTCAGCTTGATGGTGAATGTTCTGTATTTGAAAAGGGTTCTATATAGCACCAAAAAGGGTTCTTCTTTTGTAACTTGTAACTTGACATCGTAACAGTAGAAGAACACTTTTTGGTGCTATAAAGAACCATTTTCTTTGCTAAAGAACCCTTGAGGAACCATCAATTTGTAAGTGATTGGACCATCTACAACACATTCTCTATTAATCTGAAAACCCGTTCACTATGCGAAGAACCCTTTTAATCATGCAAAGAGTTCTTTAAGTGTTCATGGTTCCATATAGAACAATTGTCTTTATTTAAGAACACTTGAAGAGCCATATTTTATAAGTGTGTATTATTATTATTATTATTATTATTATTAATAATAATAATAATAATAATAGTAATAATAATAATATAAACTGCACACTAAAAATATTTTAGATGTTTTACTTGATAAATTGTTTAGGGAACAACAAGAGGTTATTAATAGATAAGTAATAAACTATATTTATCTTAATTAAATAAACGGGTCCTAAAATCTGATTGGCTGAGATACAGATAGATGAAGTAAGAACCTGGTTTTGTTTAAAATAATTGGCTGACAACTCATTTTCTTGGCAGCTAAGCTAAAAGATAGCAGGCTAAACAGAGATAGCTAACAAGCTTAAACCGCTCCACAATTGATAT
The DNA here is from genome assembly GCF_904425465.1 of Colossoma macropomum. Lineage (NCBI taxonomy): Eukaryota > Metazoa > Chordata > Actinopteri > Characiformes > Serrasalmidae > Colossoma > Colossoma macropomum. The sequence goes on from NW_023494790.1 coordinate 38,020,974, forward strand.
TCAGTCTCTATTGATCTGCTTTGTATTTGAATATTTACTACATGATTCACTGTAAAATAAGAGTAAAACTTTGTTACTTGAACGTCTTGCATGCGGTAAATGTCTTTGTTTTTGGTAGATCTGCCTTAAGTAGTGTTAAATCCAGTCTAGGGAAATGGATGTGTGGCACCGTTAGCTTAATGCTAACACGATACAGGAAAACACATTGAGACGCTAGTTGAACTTAGCATTATTGTTGTGGTTTTAGTTTGGTGAGCAAAAACTTCTTATGTCTTATGAAGTGATGGTTTCTGCATTAAACACTTCTACATTGCGATATTGTCATTATTACATGATGAAAAATGTAAATATATGGAAATTACCGCAGTATTCAGTGACAGCTGGAATTTGTCCTCCTTTAGCAGACATTAGCTTTCTCTAAGTGAACTACTTTTCATGGCAGAAGAATTGTTTATTGAGATTATTATCAGTTATAACTTAAATGTTGTACTGAAAGAGTGTGAATTTGATCATATTGTATCTTGTATGCCATTTATATACAAGGAATAAGCGACTATAAGTTGTGCATTAGCCATTTTGCTACAGCTAATGGGGTTTTACTCTGTTTTCTGTTGTGCCTAAGAACTTTGTCATGAAATCACAGCCTCAAGTGGCTTATTGCTGTAATTTATCATACTTTTTGTAAATCTACAACAATTGTACAGCTCTGTTCAGCATTCTGGACACATCGATTATATTAATTCTTAATGTGCGAAGCTTCTCAGAGCTACAGTACTACGATCATGTTAGCATACTTGTATACATTTATCTGCAAATTGGCTTTATATTACTGAAAACATTGACTGCAAACTTTTAAATAGTACTGTAAGTCAAACTACTTTTACTCTGACTTCTATAAATATGCCATTTACTCTGATTTTAGACCAGTTTTGTGCTTTTCCTGTGGGAATGTACGGCTAGGAACGGGAACGGGAACAGTCCCAGATCTGTGAAGAGCTTTCAGTCATAACACACCCAGATGCCCGGGCAGCCGTGATTAAGCGATTACCCCGATTTTTCTCCACAACAACGAGAGGATTTAATTTCCGATCCCTAGACGGCGGGGGTGAAAAAATAAACCGGTGCTTAATGAGCGAGGGGCTAATGGCTTGTATCACAAGTGGGACTGGATGAGCAGATGGATTGAATGAATAATGTAGCTCATAATCTTCGCTAAGTCAACAGTGGATTTTCCCTGACAGCTGATGTCACTTACTTCTGGTCCTCTAGGGCGGCCGGGAAAGCGGCACACAGACCTCCCAAAACAGTTAGCCAAGAGTTGGTGAGCAAGACAGATAGTCAGACAGACGCCTGCATGTTTTAGGACAGATTTTAAAGTTCTGCTACTAGTTTTTAACCTCCTTGGTCCCGAGACTGGACTCTTCAAACGCAAATAATGCTTTGTTATGAATCATTTTCTCAGCTGTGACCTTAATAACATAATATGTGATTTTTTTTTTGTTTGCTGAGAAACATATCGCTGTTGTTGGAACAAAACCTCGTATCTCCATTTTTGACATTTTCCAGTTTTTGACATAATGTGAAAATGTCTGATACCCTTTAAGTTGTGTGTAAATTTCATGATGAATGGATGAAAAAAAACAGCCCAAAATGACTTGGAAAAAATTCTGGTTCCATTGACTTACATTAAAAGTAAAGTAGGTTTTTTCCTTCTCCTGTAAAGTTACCATTTTGGAGATACAAGTTTTCTTCTGACAACAGCGATATAATATTCACTGCACATTTGGACTTGGACGCATTAAATGTGAGAGTTTTTGAAAAATTTACATGTTTATTATCACCAACGTAACAGGTAACAAAGAAAGCACTGAAATTTTATTGTGTTTACTGGACGTACCGCTGCATGAAAAACTTTCTGAACTCATGGAACGAACTGGACGTCTGCATGAATGGCTCCTAAAATGTTCAAATATTTTCATAATAATTTTTAGATCATAAAAAAAACAGCTTTTTAACACACTGATTTACATTACTATATCTAAAATGAACAAATGGTGGAGTCAATCCAGGTCATTGATGAAAAAAGTCAGAAAACTATATTATAAGCTATATATAAGCAATGTTACATATCACATAGATTTATATGTAATATTACACATTACATACATTTTATGCACTAGCGCAGTGTTGTAGACAAAAATAATGTTTCTGAAACGCAGAAAACGTTTGTTTTTTTTCTTTGTGTCTTATCCTGATGATAATAAATATGTTCATTGTTCTTTCTTGCAGATTTAATGTGTCTAATTCCAGTGTCCAGTATACTGGACAGTGAAATCCAATGAAATCAATCACTAAAAATCAATATTATCTCCAAATTTGAAGAACATCATCTGCTGTCACTCCTTAGTACACATAAGATTCTACTTTTAACTAAATAAACAAAAATCATGAATGACTGCATGTTGGAATGCATGACTAGATTATACTAACCAAAGCAAACTTTACACTGAGGCTAAACGTCCAGCTTACTGGACATTACATTTTATATCAAAACTTGTGTGTAGAAATAAATATCTCTATATTTCCTTTTTGGTGCTACATAGAACCTTTTTAAAAAGTTCTATACACTCTTAAAATATATGGTTCTCCAAGGGTTCTTTGGTAAAGAAAATAGTTTTGTATGGAACCATGAGCACTCAAAGAACCCTTTGCATGATTAAAGTGTTCTTTATTGTATTGTATTTCATTGTGAAAGTGTTCTTCGGCTTGATGGTGAATGTGCTGTAGATGGTTCTATATAGAACCTATTTGAACAGGGTTCTATATAGCACCAAATAGGGTTCTTCTGTTGTAACATGTAGCTTGACATCATAACAATAAAAGAACCCTTTTTTGGTGCTGTATAGAACCACTTTCTTTACTAAAGAACCCTTGAAGAACCATCATTTTTAAGTGTGTGGAACCGTCTATGACACATTCTCCGTCAATCTGAAGAACGATTTCACGATGCAAAGAACCTTTTAACCGCACAAAACGTTCTTTAAGGGTTCATGGTTCTATATAGAACTATTTTCTTTACTAAAGAACCCTTTTTTGGTGCTGTATAGAACCACTTTCTTTACTAAAGAACCCTTGAAGAATCATCGTTTTTTAGTGTGTAGAACCATCTACAACACATTCTGCATCAGTCTGAAGAACCCTTATACGATGCAAAGAACCTTTTAATTGTGAGTGTTCATGGTTCTTTATAGGACCACTTTCTTTACTAAAGACCCCTTGAGGAACCATCAGTTTTAAGTGTGTGGAACCATCTACAACACATTCTCCATCAATCTGAAGAACACTTACACGATGCAAAGAACCTTTTAATCATGCAGAGGGTTCTTTGATTGTTCATGGTTCCATATAGAACCACTTTCTGTACTAAAGAACCCTTGGAGAACACATTTTTAAGTGTGTAGAACATTTTTATGGTCTTCACTGTATGAAAAGTGCTCTAGAAATATATTATTATTATTATTATTATTATTATTGATCCAGCCATCCAGTCTGTACCTGAATACTAATGAAGGTCCTGCCAGGTACTTGTACCTCTAACAGGTGGACCCCCTGCTGTAATTCCATCACTGGCTCTAGTGAAGGCCCTTATGGGACACTTTGATTGACACCGACCTTGCACCTCCCCCCTCCACCTCCTCCAACAAGTCGCGCTGCCGTTGGCCCCGCCCACACTCATGAATAATTCATAGCGTTACAGTTGGTGAAGGCAGAGGTATCTGCTGCTGCTGCTGCTGCGGCGTCTCCGAGACGTATTAGACTTTTTCCAGAGCGAAAGCGGCTGTTTTGGGACTGATTTTGACACGACCGAACCTTCAGGAGCCTTTGGACTCGATGGGAATATCAGAAAATTAGCCGCCGAGCAAGGGTGAGTACGTTTTTTAGCTAGTTCACCTCAGAAAACGTAGCTTGGAAACGTTTGCAGCTGACAGACGAAGGTTAGCGTGAAGGTTAGAAGGAAAACAGGAGGATTAGAAGGTGAAGGATGAGGAGAAAAGCTGGAGTTGGCTTCATTTTCTCATATTCGCCAGCTTGTCGTTGGAATTTTCCGTTCCACCTTAAATGGTGCAGCAGTTACATTGTGGCGCCTGCAGGCGCCACAATGTAACTGCTGCACCATTTAAGGTGGAACGGAAAATTCCAACAAGAAGCCAACTTCAGCCGTGCAGTCGTCACTTTTAAGTCCAAAAACGGCAGGAGGTGAGCTAATTAATCCCTATTAGACTTCATTTCACCCTTCTGCTCGCTTTTGTCCTCCCTTAAGTCCTGAATGTGTGCCCAGCTTGGTGCAAGACCATTGATGTCTAATGGCACTGCCAAGGCTGCTGAGGTGTTGCGTTGAAATTGGCTAAGCACTGATGAAAATAAAGAGGGGGATAAATTGACTGGGCTGGTGTTGGATGATCCTTGATGATGCACCTGTCCCCTTCCTATACATCCCTCCACTGAAGCTCTGTAGGTCTTAATGTCTTCACTGAGTAACTGGGGAACATTTTGGCCCTGCAGATCCACTTGAACCAGTTTGTGAAGGTGTGAGGTGAAATAAATAGGCTGTGCTGGACATTCTCTGTTGCTGGGATGCTGTGTGTGGGTTGTTGCTATGCTTTGTGACTGATTCAGGAGAATTAAGAGAAAAAACTGGTTGAGGTGTAAACAGAGTGTGAAATGGTTCAGATTTCTTTACAGTGGTGGTGATAGGAACCAGGCGTCACAATGTCTACAACACAAATATAGACATTTTATTTACTAGCCAAAACCACCTTCTATGTAGATGGTGGTAAAATAATGTGACATCTGGAAAAAATAAGTTCTGTTTGGGGACTGTTTTGCCTCTCTACCATTAAAAGATAGTTTTGGTATATAAACTATGTAAACAATCGTAAAACAATCAGACAAGGCAACCATTTCACGTAGGAACTTTCTATGAGGGAGCTCTTCAGACGTCTGGTTCCCATTAGGGATGATATTGTAATCAAGTCATTATCGTCATATGTTTAAATTTGAACCAGCATTTCAAGCAGACAGATGTTTGGTCTTTAATGACATGAGCAGAAGAGCAGAATATTTAGGCGACGCTGGCTTACTACACTACAATATTAGTATTTTCTTCATTTTACTGGATTTTTAACCCTGCAGAAATAAGTAAATGTGCATCTAGTGCTAATTTATAAATTTTTAATATGCATATGCATCGGAATTGGCACATGTGTACATGAAACAGCATCAGGCCACAATTCTCATGCATCACTGCTTACTATCGCAACAATTCTGACTCGGTAAGTTTCTCTAGAACGAAGCATTTCACACCAAAACACTCTGTTTACATCTTAACCATTGAATTATGCAGGAATTTTGACAAATCGGTGGACTTCCCCTTCTGCTTATTCGTATTAGAAGTGGATATCTCATGCTTTTCATGCTGGCGCGGTGGAATTTGGTACAGATGAGCTGCTTGGAGCTCTGTGCTGAATGAAAAGGTGGTGATGTTGTGAATGTGCAGCATGTTTGAAAGCTCTTCCTTTGGAGATGAAAGAGGATCATATTTATATTCTTCTTCTCCTCCCGTCATATGATCTCGTTCTCTCTTTCAAACCCACCGTACACCAGTACCTTTCCATAACGAGGGCTCTCTCAGCTGTGGCTGCTGTCTTTTAAGCTTTATCTCCTTCCACAAGAGAGGCTGGGTCCAGTTTCCATGCTCGCAGCCAGAAATCAGGCAAACAGGAACAGCATGGGAGCTGCTGCGTGGTGATAACATACACTAATGAGACAGGCATAGCAAAGGCCCTGCCCAGTTTCTAATGGTGACATTTTGATTTGGCTACTGTAAGAGAGGGAGGGGTGTAACACAATTCATCATTCAGTTTGATGCAATAAATTATTCGATATGGCAAAAACAGAGTGTCTGAAAATATGCCGTAACATGCTAAAGGGCCAATATTGTACATTTTTACATTTAATTTTTTTATCACTTATGTTTGTCTGGGTTTATGTACTAAAATTGATGTTTACTTGATCATTTTCCAACCTCTCTTTATCTCTTAGAATTAAACAGGCTGTTTTTGATTTTATACCTTTAAGACTGACATATGTAAATGAGCTCTGTTCTGATTGGCTGGCCTGTACTGTGCTTCATTCAAATAGCAGTCCGGGCTCCTTATGACTTCAGCGTAAATGAGTGGAGCCAAACTGCTGGGTGGATAAATAAATATATTGGTATTTGTGACATCACAGAAAAAAATACATTTCAAAAGGGGCTGTTTTTGCAGCACAAGTTACACACATTGATCAGGCATAACATTCTGACCACCTCCTTGTTTCTACGCTCATTGTCCATTTTATCTGCTCCACTTACTATATAGGTGCACTTTGTAGTTCTACAGTTACAGACTGTAGTCCATCTGTTTCTCTGATACTTTGTTAGCCCCCTTTTACCCTGTTCTTCAGTGGTCAGGACCCCCATGGACCCTCACAGAGCAGGTACTATTTGGGTGGTGGATCATTCTCAGCACTGCAGTAACACTGACGTGGTGGTGGTGTGTTAGTGTGTGTTGTGCTGGTCTGAGTGGATCAGACACAGCAGTGGTGCTGGAGTTTTTAAACACTGTGTCCACTCACTGTCCACTCTATTAGACACTCCTACCTTGTTGGTCCACCTTGTAGATGTAAAGTCAGAGACGATAGCTCATCTGCTGCTGCACAGTTTGTGTTGGTCATCCTCTAGTCCTTCATCAGTGGTCACAGGACGCTGCCCACAGGACGCTGTTGGCTGGATGTTTTTGGTTGGTGGACTATTCTCAGTCCAGCAGTGACACTGAGGTGTTTAAAAACTCCAGCAGCACTGCTGTGTCTGATCCACTCAGACCAGCGCAACACACTAACACACCACCACCACGTCAGTGTTACTGCAGTGCTGAGAATGATCCACCACCCAAATAGTACCTGCTCTGTGAGGGTCCATGGGGGTTCTGACCACTGAAGAACAGGGTAAAAGGGGGCTAACAAAGTATCAGAGAAACAGATGGACTACAGTCTGTAACTGTAGAACTACAAAGTGCACCTATATAGTAAGTGGAGCAGATAAAATGGACAATGAGTGTAGGGGGGTGGTCATAATGTTATGTCTGATCAGTCTATGTACGGACTATATGGACTGGGGAGTGAACTGTATGTTTTGAAACAATGTTTATGAGCTCTTTTATGTCATAAAAGATTGTGAAATTCAGTTTTTTTTCATATGGGCCCTTTAATGTTTCCATTTTCAGTTTATTAGGGCTCTCAAGATTACCAAAGTACTATGCTTTATAATAATGCTCTGGGCACGGGCTGTTATACGTTTACAAGGCATTTGCTTTTCAACCCTGATCTTGATTTTGAGGTAAAGAGGAAGCAATATTTTCAGATGCCTGATCGTGAGCTTGCTTGTTGGATTTTTATTATACTTTATGCAGAATGTGTTAAACTGAGCTTTATTTGATTCAGTCTTTTGAATATATTGTTTGGTGTATTGAATTGAGAGGTTCATATTGAACAATACAGTATGATGGTATATTGTTACACTCATTAAAAAGAGGTGCAGTTGCGCGTGTTGAAATGAGATGGGTCCGAGCATAGAGCCCTGAGGACCCCCTGTTTTCCAAACTTAAATAATACTTTTATGGTAATGATTGAGTAGTACTTCAGTACTACAGAGTTGCTTCAATAACAAACTTCAGTACCTGAGTATTATCAGCATCCGAGAGCCAATAAGCATGCTTGTTCCAGAATCTAGACTTGTGATTGGCTGTCTATATATACGTTTCATTTATATTGAGATTTTAATGCAATTATGACTGATTTTTATCGAAACCCAGCAAATGTTATTCAAACGTCTACATAACTTATTCATCCTAATTAGCATCAAACATTTACTAGGAACCTACAGAGAGAAAAATATTTGGTCAGGGTCTGTCATAAAATCTGGGTTCTGTAGCTAAAACCAGCACGGATGTGGATTCCAAACTACGAGCAGTACTGGACCAGCACCAGCCTGGATGTTCATGGTTTCTGTGCTCCCTCTGTCCAAATACGGGTCACATCTGTATTCGGCCATACTCCTCCGGCTCAGCTCCGGCCCAGTTCTGTCCTTCCACTGTTCTCAACCCAGTTTGTTTTTAAAGGGCCTTTGTGATGGAAAATCACAATTTCTTCACCTTGTTGATATTAAAACCGTTTGACGTAATGTGGAATCATTGTTTTTAAAATGTGCTGTTTTTCCATCCCACACAGTCCATACTTGGAAACTAAACTGCCAGGTTAGAATTCCTTGTTTTTGTTGTCACAAAAACCAACACATTTACAAATATCCTTGTTTCAGCCTACAGCAGTTTAGCCCCACCTACTTACACTGAAGTTATAAGTAGTCCCTCAGCCTGGACTGCTTTTCGAACAAGCCAATCAGAGCAGAGCTCGTTTACATATATCAGTAAATGCACTGTAACTGTTTAGTACTAAAAATAAACAGGCTGTTTGATAATTAGTAAGGAATAAAGAGAGGTTGAAGTGGTCATGGAAAAATGAAGTGTTTTTAAGTACTGACGATGTCCATGATACACTCAGAAAAGCATATTACGATGTAGTATATCATAATAATGATAAATGTCATATAGCCTAGATCTAGGATCTATATAGCACCAAAAAGGGTTCTACTATTGTTATGATGTCAAGTTTTTAACAATAGAAGAACCTTTTTTGGTGCTGTTTGGTGCTGTAACTATTTCATCATGCCAACAACCATTTATACATGAAAAGCTTCTATTTATAAGTCATGGTCCTAAATAGTACCATTGCCTTTACCAAAAAACCCTTGAAGAACCATACTTATTAAATGCCTTGTCAAATTCGGCAAATAAACAGTGCATAAAATGTGCAGAACTGTGTTCTCTGTAGGGGAAATCAGTGAACCATATACAACACGTTCTCCATCAATGTGAGGAACTATTTCACCAAGCAAAGAACTATTTAAGCATGAAATGATTCTGTGTAGAACTGATGGACCCTTTACTAAAGAACCCAAGAAGAACCATCTAAGTGTGTACCTACACAAATGTGAACCATCGAGTTAGAAAGACTGGATCTGAGCAGAAAGTCAGGGTTGAACAACGAGGCTTGTGTTGTGATTGCAGCCTAATAGACATTCCGATGTTCTCTTAAACGACGAGTTTGTTGCGTACATTTCTGGTTCTCTTTGCCGCTGCTGTTCTAAGGGGTGCTTGGTTCCCATGTCTTGCTGTTTTTCGCTGCTTCTGCATCATATTGTAGCCTCCTCCCTCCCGCCGCCTCCCTCTCCCTCTGACTAAATA
>NW_023494790.1:38035371-38058737 GCF_904425465.1 Colossoma macropomum
CGTTGTACATTCTCTATACTTAGTTTTACAATTTTAATTGACCTTAACTTCACTTGTAGGTGTTTCCCACACATAGGATATACTTATGAGCCCCCCCTCCAAGCAAGTTGAGAGCCACCCAAATATATATTTTGCTTTTCACTGGTTTTCTGGTAATTAAGCAGCAACTACCAGACACATCTTTATTATCTCCTGTTCAGGAATACAACACCATATTTCAGTAAAACCACCCAAAATAGCATTTTAGTTTGTAGAGGAAAAAAAATCTTGCTTGAATCTAGAAATTCTATGACTGAAGCCTGCTGTCAGGCTTAATGCAGAAATTGAAGTATAAACCTAAACAAAATCAGTGTTTCCTACATACATATGACAGATGCTGGAAGCTTAGAGCTCGACGCAGCTCCTCCGGCACAACCTGCCACATCAGTGATTGGATCCATGCTGGACTTGAAAACAGATTGAGAATTTTACTTCTGACATAACGAGAAATGTAAAAACTGAACGTCAGCCTGCCATCCAAGCCGCCCGGCCTATTTAATGATAGGAAAACACTGTAGTGAGCGGATACCCAGCATCCCCGTCCTACCAAACATTCACTAACAATTCTGTTCTCTCTTCTGGAAGCCAGAGCTCTCAGGCTGTGGATGTGACTTTTTATGTAATGCTTTGCATTCGGAGTGGGAATTTGGCCCCTTTTCCTCATGACTGAGTGCTGAAGCCAGTGAGCAGCGGTAGCCCCATAGAGGGATTAATGTGGGCCATTTCCAGACACAGCTTCCCTCAAGACTGTCAGCAGCTCTCGGTAACCTTCGACCCCTTTGCTGCACTGGTGCTAGCGTGGTTTACCGTGACCTTGGGCTTGGTGATGTTGACCAGCTGCTCCTGATGGACAGATCTTACAATGAAGTAATATTTCATCTACATTGTGTATTGCTCAATAGAGCTAGATACAAAAATGAAATCATCCATATGCAGTGCAGTTAATAGTATTTGGACAGTGACATAGTATTGTGTTATTAAATTGTTATTAAATATTGTGATCAAACATCTACTGGGTGAACCCTGCAGTCCTTTATACTTATTCCCATCATTTAAGAGTATGATTTAAGTATTTTGGTTACACAGTCTTCAAAACATGGTTGTGATGTCTGTCAGTTTCTGCTTGTATTTCGGGGCTTTTCTGCCTCGTATTAAGTGAGTGAAATGCTACTCACTGTTGTTTAGACTTAGCCAATCAAGCACATTCCACTTTTTGGGCCTGATACACTCCATAGCTGCATTAAAAAGCATGTTTATGCAATTGTTTGTTTATGTTTGTAGTTGTTTGTATATTTGGATAAATCAAGCACTGATTCTGTGGCTGCTAGCATAGTTCTGTATAGCTTCTTAAGTAATGGATGTCACCATAGCACACTCTTTATGAAGTAATACTCCTAAAAACAGCAACAAACACATCAACATACCATTCTAGTTTAGATTCTGGTGCACTTAGTGATAATGTACTGGTGCTTTGTGACTTTATCCTCTCCTAAAAGAGTAAAGAATCCACTACATTTTTGTTGTTATTGGTTTAGTATTATTAAAGGTGCAATTCATATGATGTTTATATTAAAACATTCCAGAATTAACTAAAATTATCAATGGAATGTGAAGAAATGTAACATTAAAGACATCTATGTATTGTGTTGCAGAGATATCTATCTGGTGGTTGGTATAGTGTAGTGGGTAACACCTCTGCCTTCTACGCTGGGGTTCAGTCCCCGCCTGGTTAAGCACTATACCAACATATATACACTGTACCAATAAGAGTCCTTGGGCAAGATTCCTAACACTACCTTCACCTACCTGTGTAAAATGATCAGATTGTAAGTCGCTCTAGATAAGAGCGTCTGCCAAATGCCATAAATGTCTAGAACTATCTACAGCACATTCTCCATCAATCTGAACAACCATTTCATAATGCAGAGAACCCTTTAACCATGCAAATGGTCCTTTGAGTGCTTATCGTTCAATATAACTAACAACTGTATAACTATATAACTATATAATTATACAATTATATAACTAACAACTGTATACCTATATAACTATATAACTACAACTAAAATGCTTACAGCATTGGTGCTGCTCTCCGCCGCTGGAAACTGGAGCTCTCGACGAGTAAAGGGATGAAGTTTGATGCTGAACTCGCAACGTTTCTTCTAGACTAGTAAGAAGGAGTGAAGAGGGAGGAGGGACTGTGCATTTCCTTGTTTCTTATGATTGGGTGGACTCCACATCTTTCTGGGGATATGTCGCCCCCTGCTGGTTTGGAGTGTGGAGTGTGAATTCAACAGGTTGCGTCATCTTACATATTGCTCCTTTAAAGATAGAGGAGAACCTTCCCTACACTCTTAAAAAATGTGGTAACTATATAACGTTAACAACTGTATAACTATATAACTAGCAACTGTATAACTATATAACTAACAACTGTATAATTATATAACTAACAACTGTATAATTATATAACTAACAACTGTATAACTATATAGCTAACGACTGTATAACTATATAACTATATAGCAATATTGCTATATAACTATATAACTAACAACTGTATAACTATATAACTAACAACTGTATAACTGCATAACTATATAGCTAACGACTAAAGCTATATAACTATATAGCTATATAGCTATATAACTATATAACTAACAACTGTATAACTATATAGCTAACGACTGTATAACTATATAACTACATACTAAAAACTGTATAACTATAACTGTATAACTAAACTGTATAACTATATAACTAAGAACTATATAACTATATAACAACTGTATAACTATATAACTAACAACTGTATAACTGTATAGCAATATGACTAACAACTAACAACTGTATAACTATATAGCTATATAACTAAGAACTGTATGACTATATAACAGTATAACTAACAACTGTATATCTATGTAACTGTATAACTAACAACTGTATAACTATATAATTAACAACTATATAACTTTTATAACTAACAACTGTATAATGGTATAACTAATAACTGTATAACTATATAAAACTATATAAATAACAACTATATACTTATATAACTATATAAGTACAACTGAAATGCTTATATCTTTCAGTTCAGAGCCTGCTGTTTGTTTCTTGTTTAAATGTTGGCAGTGGTCGCGACTCATGAAAATCATTACTGCAGTGTTAGCGTAAACAGCTCTTGTATTACATTATCGATCACTCTGGCTGTGGTAATTGAAAGGGCGTCTTGTTTCTTTTGGCCCTCAGTCAGGACAGCGCGGTGAGGCCAGCTGAATGGGTCGTGTGTACTGGACATGTGTGGCCAACATGAGGGGATATCAGTGTCCATATCTCAGCTTACTGTATTTCACCCATGCCACGTCTGAACACACAGAGTGCACACGACACTCTAAAAATACCCTGACCTCCCCCCACCACATAGTTTCTCTCACTCACATTCTCTCACACTAGCAGGACAGTATAGCAATATATTATCATTATCGTGATTAATAGACTCCGAGGTTGTGCTTCGTTTTGTAGTCAGTGATATGCCCAAGTAAGGCACTCGTTCTTCTCTATGAGGTAAAATGAACACCGTTTTCAGAAATCACTGCTATCAGGCCGTGCGGTAAACAAAAGTGTGGTCATTTTCCAGCCTCTCTTTATCCCTTAGAATTAACCAGGCTGATTTTGTTACTGTGCCTTTAAGACTGATATGTCTCTGTTGTCGGAGGAAAACCTTGTATCTCCAAAGTGGTAACTTTACAGGAGAAGGAAAAAACCTACTTTACTTTTAATGTAAGTCAATGGAACCAGAATTTTTCCCAAATCAGTTTAGGTCATTTTCTTTTGGTCCATTCATCATGAAATGTACGTTCAACGTAAAGGGCAACAGGCATTTTCAAATTATGTCAAAAACTGAAAAACGACAAAAATGGAGATACGAGGTTTTCTTCCAACAGCAGCAATATGTAAATGAGGTCTGCTCTGATTGGCAGTCTTATATTGTGGGCCACTCAAAAAGCAGTCCTGGCTGAAACACTCCTGCGAATGGGCGGAGCTAAACCGCAGTAGGCAGATCAGTGTAAATGTGTCATTTTTGTGACCTTATGAAAACAGCAGTTTAGAACAGGTTGTTTGTGCAGCTTAGTTTCCATATATGGACTGGAGAGTGAATTTAGGGATTTCAGCAGTGTTTACATACTAAATGAATTATGTCGCTCATATTCTTTGATGCTATATTTAGGTCTAGTATGCATCAGAGCTGGACTGTGTGATGGTATGTTATTGTCATCACGATTAATAGACTCTGAGGTTGAGCATCATTTCGTAGTTGGTAACCTGCCCAAATAAGGAGCTCTGGGTCTATCTGTTTGTCTCTATGGGGAAAAATTAATGCCATTTTTATAAATCACCGCTATCAGACCCTGAGGTAAGCAGTCCTAATTTCGTGATTCGAATGATTGGTCGGCATTACTGCTACTATGCGCTGATTGGTCAGCATTACTGCTACTGAGTGCTGATTGGTCAGCATTACTGCTACTGAGCGCTGATTGGTCAGCATTACTGCTACTGAGTGCTGATTGGTCAGCATTACTGCTACTGAGTGCTGATTGGTTAACCTTACTGCTACTAGGCTGATGGTGCTATGCTACGAGTGCTGATGGTCAGCATTACTGCTACTGAGGCTGATTGGTCAGCTACTGCTACTAGGCTGATGGGCAGCATTACTGCTACTGAGTGCTGATTGGTTAACCTTACTGCTACTGAGCGCTGATTCTGCATGAGTCTAGACTTACTGCTACTGAGCTGCTGATTGGTCAGCATTACTGCTATGAGTGCTGATGGTAGCTTACTGCACTGAGCGCTGATTGGTCAGCATTACTGCTACTGAGTGCTGATGGTCAGCATTACTGCTACTGAGTGCTGATGGTAACATTACTGCTACTGAGTGCTGATTGCTTACGCTGACTGGCATACTAATGCGCTGATTGCTGATCGCGATCTAGGCTGCATATGCTACTGAGCGCTGATTGGTCAGCATTACTGCTACTGAGCGTGATGGTCAGCATACTGCTACTGAGTGCTGATTGGTCAGCATTACTGCTACTGAGCGCTGATTGGTCAGCATTACTGCTACCGAGCGCTGATTGGCCAGCATTACTGCTACTGAACGCTGATTGGTTAGCCTTACTGCTACTGAGCGCTGATTGGCCGGCATTACTGCTACTGAGTGCTGATTGGCCGGCATTACTGCTAATGAGCGCTGATTGGTTAGCATTACTGCTACTGAGTGCTGATTGGCTAGCATTACTGCTACTGAGCACTGATTGGTCAGCATTACTGCTACTGAGTTCTGATTGGTTAGCATTACTGCTACTGAGCGCTGACTGGTCAGCATTACTGCTACTGAGTTCTGACTGGTCAGCATTACTGCTACTGAGTTCTGATTGGTTAGCATTACTGCTACTTAGTGCTGATTGGTCGGCATTACTGCTACTTAGTGCTGATTGGTTGGCATCACTGCTACTGAGTGCTTTAACAATTTGCATGTTGTCTATTCCAACTTGTTCACAAACCTCAGAAAAACTAATATCAGGATTTTTGTTTTTTGGTTCATATCGCCCACCGTAGTGCAGCACCGTTTCCTTGTATGTCTCCGTGTTCTCCGATAAGTCATGGTTTTCCTTATTCTGTGCTAGACTGTTCAGTAAAAGCTCTCCACGTAATTCAATTACCGGCCTGTGTAGAATCCATTTTCTCGGCCTTGGTGGTTATTGGCCTCTTTGATATTCCCGCAAAATGTCTTAATGCCCTTTTCAGGTATTCCGTTTGCAGGGGTTTACATTTTAGAAGCCGTTACACGTCCTTTGATGTTGGGCACCTGGTTGGGGGGGTATGGGGAGGGTGGGGCGTGCAGTGTAATCTCCTGTGGTTTCCCCCGGGCCAAACGTGTTCCCCTGAAATGAGAAGAAGCCAGCAAGCCAGCCTCATTCTGCAGATATGAGGAGAGCCTGATTGAGTTAATAGATCAAGGTGATACTTTTAATATGACCCTCTGATCTGGTCATGGCTCGTCCAGAGCTGTCTGGTCTGATGTTTTTACATCAATGTTTATCCTCAGAAAATGAGAATGTGTTCTTCTAAAATAAGATATGGCGCAACATTGATCTCCTACCGTAATACAATTAAGACTTGCTTGCTTGTACCGTCTCTAATTTGCCTCAGTGCCTCAGTGCAGCAGTGCAGCGTTCTCCAGCAGTTATGCTGTTTTCATTTAATGGTGAAACCAGATGAAGAACTGAACACATGTAATGTTATAACTGGCCCGAGGCTGTTTTACTGCTCTGTGCTGGTTTGAAAGTTTGAGTGCTGATGCAGTCATCCTTCAGTCTTCTCCCTCTCAGTAGATGAAGCTAGAGAGGCAAAAATATTAGGCCTACTTTTAAGATTTTTAGTTGTTTTAATATTTTGAACAAAATTTTTTAAACATTAAAAATTTACACAATAACATGATAATGTGAGTTCACTGAGCTGATCATTTAAACCTGAAACTGGAAACCGGAAGTCTATGAGGGCACCATAGTTGCTTTCAGTGCTGATTGGTTGGCATTACTGCTACTGAGAGCTAATTGGTTAGCATCATTGCTACTGAGCGCTGATTGGTTAACATTTCCGCTACTAAGTGCTGATTGGTTGGCATTACTGCTATTGAGTGCTGATTTGTTGGCATTGCTGCAACTTAGTGCTGATTGGTTGGCATTACTGGTTGGTTGGTGAGGTGATCAAGTTGTTCATGCTTAATGGTCATAAATGTCCATGAGACACTGTTAGAAAGTGCTGTAAGTGAAATTCAGCAGCACTTACAAACTATGATTTTGCACAAATGCTCCATATTAATTCATTTTGGACTTGCTCGATAGCGCCCTCTAGCACATGACAAACCCAGAAGACATTACCGAGTGGCTGTTCTCCTGATGCACATTCTCTGGGGGCATCACCACAGGATTATAGAAGGGTAATTTCGGTGACTATTTTTGTTTTGACTGGACATCGTATGCCGAATGAGTTTTGATAATTTGATAATTTGCCAGTCTTAACTGACTTATTGCCAGTATTTACCAGCTTTTGGAAATCCTGGGATTAGGTTTAGTCCCAGATCTTTTATGATAAACCTTTTTTTTTTTAACATTCCTAATGTTTATCTCTAATTTGTGTCCTGAAAGCTTCACTTCTGATAGACTTTTGTTTTGAGTTTTTTGTTTTGGTGTTGACGTTAAAGGATGAAAGAGGGGTGGAGACAAAAGAGAGACCAAACAGAGGTCAGGGCCCCTGCCTGTCTCTGCTGGACCCAACAGAGGAAGCTTAGGGAATGTGGCCTTGCATTGACTAATGAGCTCCTAATTGATCTCCTGACAAATTCCCCTAAGAATCTCCATGAGCGAGGGGTGGACAGCTAGAGAGAAAGAAAATGGGCTTAGTGGTCTCTTGTTTGAACCTGAGCCCACGAAGCCATCTCTAATGCAGAAATCATTTCATTGTTCTTCCTCTGGAGCTCAGTGAATACATGGATTTTTAATTTACATCACCTTGAGTTTGCAAAATAGCTTCTAGCTTCATCAAAATATGTTGCCCAGTGTGCTGTTTAATTCATGTTAAAAAGACATTTTATATTCAGCTTCAGGATTTTGATTGATTCCCCGGCTTATTGAAAAGTGAAGGCCACAAACGCTTTAGAATGTTCTCACCTCTCTTTGACCCTTCATGACTGCCCATAAATCTTTGATTTGCACACTGTTGTTAATTCCCCACTTTGGACGTTATATGGTGAACGGATTTTATCCCGTTCTGTCGTTCAGCAGCTCTCCTTCCATTAATAATGATCTGTAGAGAATTGTGGAGCCGTCATGGCGTCCACATCGAATATTTGCTCCTGATGTGATGGGGCTCTGCTCTCCACAGGTGGTGGAGCTGATTCATGCATATTTGATGTGTGCACACAGTCGTAACTCTTCAGCTCCACCATTCAAATCCATGTTGACTGAGCATTTTGACCCCTTCTCGCTATTCCAGTTAGAGTTGGGCAGTATTCCTTTTCTCAGTACCTTCAGACCATCACCAGATGTTATCACGGTTTACAGTGGGGTGTCGTAATTGATGTGAAAGTGTTTATGATGCTTTTTTGCCATCTCCTGCGTCTTTTCAAAGTCTAAAATAATCAAAAAGTTTAGTTCGCTTGCATGGTCACCAAACAACTAACAACCGATAAACGTTAAGCAGTGCTGCTGACTTGTAGGGTGGCACCGATACTGGCACACAGTATTGGTATCGGGGATGGCGATACTGATACCTATGACCAATACCGCAAAGTAGGGCTGGGCGATTAATCGAAAAGTAATTGAAACCGACAGGCAGAACCTCTGACCGATGTAATCTTGCCCATGTCGGTAATTCTGTTAATCCCATTTCTTCTTTTTACCCCCACCCCTTGTTTTCGAGTGTCACCTTGCCCCTTGGTGCTGAGTTCCAAGGGGTATTGGTTGAAATCTTCCCTCTGAAATGGGACCCTCAAATAAAAAGAGCATCACTTCATTAACAGCTACCAGCGCTGCTCTGTAGGCGACCCTGCCAGTCTGCAGTGACAGCAGAGGAGGGTAAAGTTCAGCTCCTCACTGCTGGGCTTTAGTTACATTTAGGGCATCATATGATCTTCAAAGAGGGGGGCAATTATTTATTATCACCCACCCCTAATTCTTCAGTGATATGAAGCTGAAGTCAGATATTCACCAGATTCTTGTTTGAATTTTCCCGTTCCACCTTAAATAGAGCAGCAGTTCTGACCATTTAAGGTGGAACGGGAAATTTAGCTAGCTACTGAGACCTTAGCACTACTAGTGATTTTTTATGCTTGCTATGAAGAAAAGGATCATTATACACTGAAACGACATTAAACTAAGATAATACAGTGGTTATTGTAATTTTTTGACGGAGAAAATTCTCACATTTGTGGGTTTCTTTGGTCTTCTGTACGGTCATCTCGCCGGTTTTTCTTTTTTTCTCATGTAGCCCTAACACTTTGCCCTACCCCTCTATCTCAACAAGAATTGGGACACCCTACTCCTAGGCGCCAAATTACAAAACGGCTAGGGGTGGTAAGTGGTAGGGGCGAGGGGTGAAATGCGACTGGGCCTAAGTGTTGGTGCACTTCTCTGTAAGATAATCCTCACTTCCAGTCGTGCAGCTAATTTTGAAAGCAGTGTTTCTGTAGATTTCCGTTCTCATCAGCCCGTTTGCATGAACAGGAGTGTGTCGGAGAGCAGATGAGAGTTAAATGGTGTTTCCGTGGCAGAGGGGAGTTAAAGCGAGCTCTGTCAGGTTAATGGTCTTATCCACCCACAGCTCTGCTGCTTTCTAACTGTCTGACTCACTCTGATCGTCTGTCTGATTCAGTCCAGTTCATCACTTGCACAAACCAGGGGCACTGAACCTGCTCCAGCTCCTCCACAGCACAGCTTATGTTTGAAGACTGAATTAGTCCATATGTGAGTGAAACTAATGATTATTTGTAGAATCGATTAATATATAGAAAGATATGGGCGATATATTGTCTGTATCAGTGGATGATATTGAGATTTTAAAATTGTTTTGAGAAAGAAATGGTTTAAAATACATATACACTTAAAAATGGTGGTTCTTTAGTAAAGAAAATGGTTCTATATAGAACCATGAACACTTACAGAACGCTTTGTTTGATTAAAGGGATCTTTGCATCTTTATATGGTTCTTCAGACTGATGGAGAATGTGTTTTATATGGTTTTCATTTTGAAATTGGATCTATATAGCACCAAAAAGGGTTCTTACATTGTTACAGGCTTGACATTGTAACAATAGAAGAACGCTTTTTGATGCTGTATAGAACCCTTTCTAAGAAGATTCTATATAGATCCATCTACAGAACATTTCGATCAATCTGAAGAACTGTTCACTCGTGCAAAGCATTGAGTGTTCATGGTTTTATATAGAACCGTTTTCTTTACTAAAGAACCCTTGAAAGGACATAATTTTTAAGAGTGTACAGCTATTTTTTATGGGAACTCTCCTTTCTGGAAATGTTCTTTCTGTCTGATTAACGTTCACAACACTTTATAAAGTTTTCTTTGGTGTAATTTTTAGAGAAACAGAGCAAAAACCATCCAATTAGAGCAAACACTGTCAGGCTTTTAGCAGCACCCAGGAAGTCTGAGCTCATTAACTGTATTAATAATGAAGTTATTCACTTTATTCATGCCGCCTTATGCACTTTATCAATGCTAATGTTAAATATTATCTGATGCTGTGCTGCTGTGATATATTTGGAAAATACTGTGATATTCAGTTTTAACAAATTTAATAGTACTTATACTAATATTGACTATTATTCGGATAAACAGACCATTTTGCCTTCTGTCGTTTTCTCTCACTTTGCCCAGCACAACATTGCAGTCAGTTCTATCGGTGTAATAAGCTATTTCATCTTTTAAGTTCATGGTCTTTTACTGTCGTTTCTTAGCGTAACTTGTATAGATCGGAACGAAATGAGGTTCTTCAGGATCCAAACACACAACAGCAGCACATTATACAGGCCTATGTACACCGATCAGGCATAACATTATGACCACCTCCTTGTTTCTACGCTCATTGTCCACCTCAGTGTCACTGCTGGACTGAGAATAGTCCACCAACCAAAAATATCCAGCCAACAGTGTCCTGTGGGCAGCGTCCTGTGACCACTGATGAAGGACTAGAGGATGACCAACACAAACTGTGCAGCAGCAGATGAGCTATCGTCTCTGACTTTACATCTACAAGGTGGACTGACAAGGTAGGAGTGTCTGATAGAGTGGACAGTGAGTGGACACAGTGTTTAAAAACTCCAGCAGCACTGCTGTGTCTGATCCACTCAGACCAGCACAACACACACTAACACACCACCACCTTGTCAGTGTTACTGCAGTGCTGAGAATGATCCACCACCCAAATAGTACCTGCTCTGTGAGGGTCCATGGGGGTCCTGACCACTGAAGAACAGGGTAAAAGGGGGCTAACAAAGTATCAGAGAAACAGATGGACTACAGTCTGTAACTGTAGAACTACAAAGTGCACCTATATAGTAAGTGGAGCTGATAAAATGGACAATGAGCGTAGAAACAAGGAGGTGGTCAGAATGCTATGCCTGATTTGTGTGAAGTGCAGATACACGACAGTAGTAAACAAGTGCAGAATATACAGTAAATACACAATACAATAAACGAACCGAGCAAAAGATATACATGACAAATACACATAATGTCAACTAGACACAATAGCTAAGCAATATACATGGATTGAGGTCCCATAGCAGCGTTAAAGATTAAAATTTTAGGGCATTTCATCATCTCAGATGGACTTGGGCCGCTGTGTTATGTTTTTTTGTGCAGATGTGAACATGTCAAACAAGCTTAGACCCTCTAAATGGACCCAAAAATGAAACGAACTCAGACAAATGAGCTAAATGACGGTTCATCTGTAGCTCATTTTGTGGTCCGATTGATTCGTGCATTCGTGCAAGTAAAATGGGCCCCAGTCTGCTTTGTGTTTTGCTTTATGGTTAAAAGACCTCGAGGCTTATAAACAAACAGGCAGACTACCAAAGATGACAAATAAGGTACTACTTAGGAAAACGCCTGTGATCTCATGACAGGACAGCAGCGCTGACATATTAAAGCAACATAGTGCAGTGAAACAGCCGAAGCCAGAATCGTGTGATAGTATGAGCGTTATAGAGCATTATAGAGTATTATAGAGCACTTTTTAAATGAAACCATAGAAGCCATATCGCCCCCTACGCTTCCTGTAGTGTATTACAGTCTGTCAGAATAACTGTGTGGATCATATGAACATTATAGAGCACTTTTTAAATGAAACAGTAGAAGCCATATCGCCCCCTACGCTTCCTGTAGTGTATTACAGTCTGTCAGAGTGACTGTGTGGATCATATGAACATTATAGAGCACTTTTTAAATGAAACCATAGAAGCCATATCGCCCCCTACACTTCCTGTAGTGTATTACAGTCTGTCAAAGTGACTGTGTGGATCATATGAACATTATAGAGGCTTTTCAAATGAAACAGTAGAAGCCATATCGCCCCCTACACTTCCTGTAGTGTATTACAGTCTGTCAGAGTGACTGTGTGGATCATATGAACATTATAGAGGCTTTTTAAATGAAACAGTAGAAGCCATATCGCCCCCTACACTTCCTGTAGTGTATTACAGTCTGTCAGAGTGACTGTGTGGATCATATGAACATTATAGAGCACTTTTTAAATGAAACAGAAGAAGTCATATCGCCCCCTACGTTTCCTGTAGTGTATTACAGTCTGTCAGAGTGACTGTGTGGATCATATGAACATTATAGAGGCTTTTTAAATGAAACAGTAGAAGCCATATCGCCCCCTACACTTCCTGTAGTGTATTACAGTCTGTCAGAGTGACTGTGTGGATCATATGAGCATTATAGAGCCTCTTTTTTGACAATTGACGTTTTTTTCAGTCATCATCTCCAGGTTTCTTGACAAAATTTTTGCAGGCCTACAAAGTTTGTAAACATTATTTTCCACATTTTTTATTTGGGTGAAAACTGGAGGAACATGTTGAATAATATAGAGCACCTTTAAATCAGACATCAGTGCAATACAGGTTAATCCATAGTAATTCATGTAATCCAGCATTTTTATCTTTATTTAAATCGTTTACCTTTAAATCCCTCAGTTCTTCATTCTATTTGCTACCTAACTTACGTTTTATCTCATTGTAGTTACCAAATCATTTGCAGTCGTTATTGAATAATAAAATTTAAGGTAACTGAATAATAAGCCTAGTGTAAATGTAGTGTAAATAACAATCGCAATACGCAGCAATAAATAAATGTGTCCTCATCAGGTTCTCACTGCTGTTAACTGCTCACAGTTTTTCACAGTAAGTCACATGCAGTAACTTGTGAGCTCGCTAGCTTTAAAATCTAAAATGATAGACCCGCTGCGTGTTTTATTTAGCTCTCTGCGCCGTCGAGCCCTTATGGGACTTTTGAAGCCTCAATGTCAATCAGACCCCGACTGCAAATTGGAGATGACCCCCCTGAGATCCGGTCGAGATGTGTTGAATATTCATCAGGGGTTTGAATGTGAAGCCGCGCAGGCTGGTTCAGACTGATATGAGCGCGATCGAGTGGAGATGGAAGCGAGTTCCCAGAGAAACAGCCTGATTTCCCTGGAGGACGCGGTGACGGATAAAGGAAGTGACACGGTGCAGGATGAGTTCTGTAGCGTCGAAGCTCAACTGGAGAGAGAGCGGAAAGTGAGCTCGAGACCCGCACTAAATCTCTCAGGTGCTGAAGTAATTGGCTTTCATGTGAAGCCTGTGGGGTAGCTCACTACACCTGTTAAGAGACACGCTGCCGTGGTTTTTATTTGTTTTTTTGTCCACACTCCAGTCTGGGTGTGTGTTAGTGAATCGATAGTGTTGTTCAGGGTTTTGCAGTATCTTTTAGTGATGCACCGAAATGGAAATGGTTGGACATTCACTGTACTGCTGCACAAATTACAGTTTATTATAGATTGTTGTAGCCAATAGCAGTATCAATAACCAGTAATGTTACTGTTTTTGCATTTTATATTTATTTTTTCCCAATTTAGTCGTATCTAATTCCACCCACTAGTTAAGACTCCCCCAATCACACGATACCACCAGCGCTATGAGGCCGAAATCTAGCACAGCCTTCCACCGGGACCTGTGGAACACCACTGAATCTTTTCGAACTGCCGCACATGCAACATCACTGGACTGCCGAACACGCTTGGAGGAGAACACTGCAACTGGACTTGACTAAATTAGAGTAAAAATCTAAAATCTAAAGATCGATTATTGATTAATTTACATGATACACCTAAATCAGACAATTCTGTTGTATGTAAATACATTATTTAGCAGAAAAATGTAGTGTTAAGTCTCTGTTATTGGTCTTGGTGGAACATTCCTGCCTGGACAGGGAGTTGAACCCTGGTTTCTGGTGTGCAGGTGGCGGTGTTATCCACTCTTCTACATTTAAATGACTTTAAAAGACCTTAAAATAATGCAGTTGTCCAGCACTCAACACTACAAGTGCATCAGTGTTATGCACAAGCTTAAGAACAGGGCACTGAATTACTGGTTGTAATTACTAACTGTAATTCCGATATTGGAGTGATAATAATTGAATGTAAATATGAATCAAAGTTATAAACACCAAATTAGGACTTCTAATTGGACTCCAAGTTAGCAAGAGCCGAGATATATTATTTACAGCGTTTACAATGAGTAGCGGTTTCTGCATGTCTCGCAGATGCAGGGGATCAAATGCAACAGCACCTTTTCAGCCATTATTTCTAATTCACACCAGAGAGTCGTTCAGATTTCTATTGTTTATTAATTCATGTTGCAATGAAACATTTATAGTCTGAATGACCGCATGGCTTGTATAAACGTTATAGAGCATTATAAGCTCTATAGTATATTACAGTCTGTCAGAGTGACTGTGTGGATCATATGAACATTATAGAGCTTTTTAAATGAAACAGTAGAAGCCATATCGCCCCCTACACTTCCTGTAGTGTATTACAGTCTGTCAGAGTGACTGTGTGGATCATATGAACATTATAGAGCTTTTTAAATGAAACAGTAGAAGCCATATCGCCCCCTACACTTCCTGTAGTGTATTACAGTCTGTCAGAGTGACTGTGTGGATCATATGAACATTATAGAGGCTTTTTAAATGAAACAGTAGAAGCCATATCGCCCCCTACACTTCCTGTAGTGTATTACAGTCTGTCAGAGTGACTGTGTGGATCATATGAACATTATAGAGCCTATTTTTAATATTTGCTATTTTTCTTAACCAAAGTCACCTGGTTTGTCGACATTTGTAGCCCTAAAAGTTTGTAAAATCTTCCACATTTTATTCTTTCAGCTGAAAACCGAAGGCCAGTGTGTCCCTTGTAGTCCTCATAACATTAAGGGTCAGTTCTATTGCATGTCATCACAGTGGACGCTCCTGTGACTGAACAGTTGAGGCTCTTCTGTATGTGGACTATACGTTCTTTGTTGAGGAAGAGCCGTAAAAGCTGCGGGTGTTCTATTCAGAGGAACCTTTGAGGAGCGAGGGGTTTTAGTGCTTGACAAATTGGCTCAGTGCTCTATGGGCTTTTATGGCTCGCTGTGTTTACTGCAGTAACCTTTAGGGTTGGAAAGACAAAGGTGCAGACAGAGAGCCTTTCACCCTGAGATTTCACCTTTGACCTGACCCAGACTGAGCTGAGAGCAGATTAAATTAGCCACTGAATGGATTAGCTGCATCTGGAACTGCAGAATAAATCTTGTTTTTGTTTGGTGGGGCTGTTTCTGTACCGTGCTCTTCAGTAAAAATGTCACGTGGATTAGCAGCTTTCCTGCCTGCTTAAATTATGGGAGAAATTATGAATTTAAATTGGCAATTTGTTCATTTCTCTAAAAGCCTTTATAATGTGTCGAGTGCAGAGTTGGGCAGAATGATTTGAAGAAGTAAAGATGGCCAAATACTGGATACACAGTCCTAAATGTATTCAGTAATGTCTTCTATTACAAATAATAGAAATGGGCTGAACTGAACAAGATTTTACAGGCTTTGGATACTTGTTGGTGTTTGTGAGTAACACCCTTAAAGGAGCAGTTCATCGAAAAATCAAGTTTACATGAGTTTCCATTTATCCCAAATGTAATCGATCAGCCAAAACATGTTTGGTGTCCAAATTTTGTTTCTGTAGTTTAGACCTGGAGCTGCTAGTCTAAATCACTAGTCACCCAAACCGTTTCTGTAAATGCATCCTTAAAATCTCTCTCAAACTGCATCCTGGTCTTAATTCAGGACTCCAACGGTGCAAAATATAGCTAAGAAATAGTCATTTGGGACTCAGCCACATCAATATTTGATAAATGATGCACTGTTTGGCCGTAGAGACTAAAATGTCTGAACTTTCATAGCTAGCACACTATTAAGAGAGTATGGAGCCGTTTGGGATTCAGCCTGGGTTTGATGCGACTTCTGACTGAAACACGAACATTTGAAGTGTGAAAGACATTCAAGCAACATATTTAGACTTTTATCCTGCCGTTTTACAGTTAATCAGACCGTAAGTGCTTTAATTCAAGTCTGTGATATTAATGATGGAGTTGTTTAGGCTGTTGGCTATTTTAGCCTGTTGGCTAGCTGACCAGCCTGGTTCTAGTTAAGAACATAAACTGTCAGGCCCTCAGTTTAAACAGAAAATGGGTTCTCACTTCATCAATATCCTCGGCGCTCCATGCGAGCAGCGTTAGACTCAAAGATTATTCCATTAACAGCACAAGCGTTTTTTTGTGCCATGGTGCAGTAATGCAGAGTTCAGATGTTGTGAGGCGTCATAGCTGTGCGTATATCATGGATTTTCTAACGGCTTTGAACACAAATCAGCTAATCAGATTTAAGACCGGAACTATCCGTTTTATAAATGCGTAACTCTATCATGTTACCATTTAGCTGTAATTGTCATGACAAATGTCACAATGTTTGTTGTTATGCCGGCTTATGTCACATGCAATGTTTGCTGGTTTTTAGGTCGCCGTCATGATCTCAAACGTTAGGACGTCTGTCATGGCAACACAACATTGTTATTGTACTGGACATACTTTGTCATAAGTCATAACAGCATCCACCGATCAGACATAACATTATGACCACCTCCTTGTTTCTACGCTTACTGTATAGTTTCGCTTTGTAGTTCTACAGTTACAGACTGTAGTCCATCTGTTTCTCTGATACTTTGTTAGCCCCCTTTTACCCTGTTCTTCAGTGGTCAGGACCCCCATGGACCCTCACAGAGCAGGTACTATTTGGGTGGTGGATCATTCTCAGCACTGCAGTAACACTGACGTGGTGGTGGTGTGTTAGTGTGTGTTGTGCTGGTACAAGTGGATCAGACACAGCAGTGCTGCTGGAGTTTTTAAACACCTCAGTGTCGCTGCTGGACTGAGAATAGTCCACCAACCAAAAACATCCAGCCAACAGCGTCCTGTGGGCAGCGTCCTGTGACCACTGATGAAGGACTAGAGGATGACCAACACAAACTGTGCAGCAGCAGATGAGCTATCGTCTCTGACTTTACATCTACAAGGTGGACTGACAAGGTAGGAGTATCTAATAGAGTGGACAGTGAGTGGACACAGTGGTTAAAAACTCCAGCAGCACTGCTGTGTCTGATCCACTTGTACCAGCACAACACACACTAACACACCACCACCACGTCAGTGTTACTGCAGTGCTGAGAATGATCCACCACCCAAATAGTACCTGCTCTGTGAGGGTCCATGGGGGTCCTGACCACTGAAGAACAGGGTAAAAGGGGGCTAACAAAGTATCAGAGAAACAGATGGACTACAGTCTGTAACTGTAGAACTACAAAGTGCACCTATATAGTAAGTGGAGCTGATAAAATGGACAATGAGCGTAGAAACAAGGAGGTGGTCATAATGTTATGCCTGATCAGTGTATGGCATCAGCATGTTTACAGAATGGTCAGTGTAAAGAGTTCCTGAAATGACTACCAACATGATTCAGCTCTAGTCTCTTTAGAGAGACTAACACTGCTAATATATTTAGCTCAGAAGCTTCTTAGAATATTCTTTCCATCCTAAAAAAATCAGGCAATCTGTTCTCTGTCAGCGGTAACAGCGGTGGAGAGCGGTAGCGCGAGAGAGAAAAGGGCGATGAGTGTTTCGCTGTAGGCAAGCTCCGACGAGAAAGAAAGTGGCATTATCACTGAGTCCAGATAATAAGCGGGCTTTAGCCTATCTGCCTGCCAGCTGGATCTCACACCTCTCCTCTCAGGAAGAATATGAGGACAGAAGCCCGTGGTCAGCAGCTCATATCAGTTCCACAGACAGCAGCAGTAACAGCATTTCTATGGGACAGCTTAGCGGCCAGAGTAGAGCGTAATCCAGGTATGTTACCGTGTTTTGAATACCCTTGCTTTAGCTGTGGGAGGTGTTTCTGAAATTATTACTCATGTCTGCTCTATTTCGGGCCGCTGAGAAATTACAACCCTGTGATGTCACTTGGAAAAATGACTGGGTTGCCGTCCGGAAGATGATCCGAGGTTTGATGTATTGTGCTCCGTGAAAGTTTTGCAGGAAGCCTTCATGTTGTGCTGATTGCACCAAAACCTCAATATGCATGCAAATTCGGCTGTTCCTATTTAATCAGATTCCCTGCTTATCCTGTGGGTTTTTTATAATGCCACATTTTCATCGATGTTTATGCTTTAAAATTTATTTTTTAAAGTAAAGTTTTAGTAAAAGTAGTAAAACAATTAAATGTGTTTCTAGTATCAAATACAGTTTTTGACATATTCCAGTCAGGTTTAGTGCCGATACACAAAATCCGGTACTATTTTAGAATATCTTACAAAGGGTTTATGAATGGTTTAAAATTAGTTTATTAATGGTTATTAATTAGTTTGTAAACACCTTATAAATCATTATTAAGCAGCCTCAGCACATAAACAACAGATATAATGGGTCACATTTGCTCTTTTTATTAATGTGTTGTAAATGTTTAATGATTTTAAGATATTTATGACCTAATTAATAACAATTAACAAGCTATTTTTAAACCATACGTAAACGCTTTATAAGGCTAGTCTTATTCTAAAGCGGTATGCAAAGTCCTTTTATTTTGGTCTTAAATGTGCCTTTCGATACCGTTTATCACAAGACTCTAAAGCACCGCCTAATCAAACTAGTTCAGCCTCTCAGGCTCAGTTTTAGACTTGTTTAAATCATTTTTAATGCATAGACAGTTCCTGGTTTCACTGGGAAATCACTCATCAAAGATTTCTTGCGGAGTCCCACAAGGTTCAGTTTTAGGGCCTTTGCTGTTCTCTTTGTACATGTTAGCTCTGGATGATGTCATCAGGAAACATATCAGTTTCATAGTTGAGTGTCAGATATTTCTCAGTGGATGTCAATAAATGTTCTACAGCTACAGCAAGAAAAAAATGAAATACCGGTTGTTGGTACTAAAAATGAGCGAAAGCTGCTTCATGAGAAGCTTTTCTTCATACTCCAAACCTGGAGTAGGAAACCTGGGTGTGATCTTAGACACTGAGCTCTGTTTTATCCTGCAAGCGAACAAAATCACTAAAGCAGCTTTTTATCATTCGAGAAATGTTGCTAAAGTTTAACCTTTTCTATCTCAGAGAAACGTGTTCATGGATTTGGACTAGGGCTGGACAGTGTGACAGCATATGTCACTATCGTGATAAATTACGTCACAGTATGATACAGTATGATTTTCTGAACATATTGTGGATATTGTCAGTACTTGTCTGTACATGTTTCATTATAAAGAGAGCAAATTTAGTCCTGTTTAACTGGATTTAGTTCAACACAGTATGCCAAATATCGAATAAAATCAGTTCACAGTTTTTGATATTTTCTTTTTCTGTTCCAACTGATCAGATGTGTGAAAAAATAAATATTGTGACATTGTGTATTATGAAAAATGTTGGGAAATTTTTGGGAATTTGGGAAGATTTGTGCTTTAAGGTTTGGATTTTAGTGTTTTTACTTCTGAGGTGAAATCCCATTTTAACCCTCGCCCCTACCACTTGGTCTAGGGGTAGGGTGTCCTGATTCTTGTTGAGACAGAGGGGTAGGGTGAAGTGTTAGGGCTAGGGTAGCTAGCTAGCTAAATTTCCCGTTCCACCTTAAATGGTGCAGCGGTTACATTCTGGCGCCTCAGGTGTCAGAACTGCCGCACCATTTAAGGTGGAACAGGAAAACTCGGACAAGAACCTGGTGAATATCTGACTTCAGCTTTACATCACTGAAGAATTAGTGGTGGGTGATAATAAATAATTGCCCCCCTCTTTGAAGGCATATGATGCCCTAAATGTAACTAAAGCCCAGCAGTGAGGAGCTGAACTTTACCCTCCTCTGCTGTCACTGCAGACTGGCAGGGTCGCCTACAGAGCAGCGCTGGTAGCTGTTAATGAAGTGATGCTCTTTTTATTTGAGGGTCCCATTTCAGAGGGAAGATCTCAACCACTACCCTGTAACTCAGTTCCAAGGGGCAAGGAGACACTCAAAAACAATGGGAAGGGGTGAACTTAAGAAATGAGATTGGGCCTTATTTTTCCACTGCATCTTAAAATTACTTTCGTATCATGACTGTAAAGTTTACTTTGTTGAGAACTAGTCCAACTGGCAAGTTTAACCAACTCATCATTAGTCATTGGCTAAAGGCTAGAGGCACAAAGAACTGTAAGGAAGAATGTCTCTCTGGAAGCTCATCATAGAAGACCACAGTAAGTGGTGTGTGTGTGTGTGTGTTTATGTGTGTGTTAGTCCAGTTGAAGAAGCGTAATGGTCGCCTCTTGAATGTGGAGGGTTGGAGTTTGGTTTGAAGGATGCCTTTGTCTGCCTGTGGCATTCCGTCTTTTCCTTCGTTCCCTATCTCTGGCTCACCAGGCTGGCATTCGGAGTGGGTGTCGGAGCTGACAGCCGAACCATTGAGGAGAGAGTGAGATGAGGTCTCTGCACTTAGAAGAAGGCTCTTTGAGATTAACCACAATAATACATGACGTCAGGAACGTATGGCCGCACAGAAAGAAGTGCTTTGAGTGGGGCAAATGTGACATCTGACACTTCGGTGGACTAAAGTTTTATGTATATAAAGCATCATTTCAGAAGCACACAGTGGGTATATAAAGAGAGCATTCATGATGAGTTCATAAGTGATGCAGTCATTGTGGCCTGTGAATAAAGCCCCAGGCCAGCACAGCGTATGCTGTCATCATTTGCCTTGCAAATCAGTGTTTTGTAACTTAGAACAAGCCAACAGTTTTTGGAAATCACTAAAGCAGCGCCCATGATTCTTCTGTAAACTTCTTGGGCCAGCGCCCTGGACACAAACTGGGCCACAAACTGGGCCACAAACTGAACCGCAGTGAATATTCACAACGAAAGCACTAAAGCAAGATGTGAAAAATGAAATTAACAGGTTTATCCTCTCCTCAAACGTGATTCATTAACAAAACAAATATAATGTCTGAAATTAGCTTTAGTTTTGCGCTGGAGCCACAAGGCTAATAGACTTGCTTTTGAGGCTTTTGCACTCGAGCAACCGTTTATTAGCTCCTGCTGGTGTGAGTTCATGCCAGTTTCCTCCCTTTCAGTGATGAATGCAAATTCTACTGGAGTGCTAATACTTGATTGAGTTCGAGTCCAGGTAAATGAAGTGCTGGGCATCTAGAAACTGAATCACAGTGAACTGTCAAGTCTAGCTGGACCAGCTCATCAGAGAGCTAAGAGGCTGACAGGCTGCTCCTTAATAACCGCAGACTTTATGGCTGTCAGAAGTGATCAGAAATCAAATAACCAAAAATATTCAACTTAAACACTTTATATTTCAACAAACAATTTGTGATGATGTCACTAACTAATTGGCCTGGAACACAGTAGAATGGATGATTGGACATTTGATTTTGCAGTTTCTCATTGGATTCAATTAGGCTTACATAAACTATATTTACATATATACACAAGGATTCACTGCAAAACTACATATAAAGTAAGACCCAGTGTGGGATAGTGAGTGTACACCTCCGTTAGCTCGGAGCTAACACAGCATTGCAAATCCCATATGGGATTAGCTATCTAGCATTATCTTAGCATGCTGGCGTTATCATAGTGGTATTTGGATAAATGAGTCATCATGCGGACAGTTTTTTAAAGTTTTTTACTGTATGATAATGTTAAATTGTCCATCCTTGAAAATAAAATTAACTGAACAGTTAAACCTCACCGTCACTGTATCCTGTCTTGCTCAGTGTGCTAGAGAAGGTTCTTCCACCTGGCCTTGACTAAAACAAAATCTAGGGCAAACTGTGGAAGATATGTAATTAATAATTTTCTGACCAATATTGCAATTGTCTTTTAAACGTGATTATTTTAGTTAAGTTAAGCTTTGTGCCTTTTTTGGCTAAGAAATCCAGCACATCAGTCTTTCCAGCTTGAATGCAGAAGGTAACAGACTGACAGTTTGTGAATTCTGCTTTATTAAGTTAAATTTCTCCTCTTAAAACTTATATATTGTAGAACAAAAGATGTTATTAAAATTGGAGCAGTTGGAATTTAAAAAGTGCACTTTATCAAATTGAGATTTCATTGAAAAAAGATGAATCACTCAGTATCAGAGGAAACACTGTATTTTGTCTGTTTTACAAATAGAGTCATCACTAAATTGGCGTTTTAAAGAAGTGTAGATGAGAGTTGTGATCTCGGTCTATGAAACTGATTGATATTTTATCAAGAATCATGCAGTTATCAGTATCGGTCTCAGTATCAATGTAGGAAAAGTACATCAGTACAGAAAGTTCTGTGTTAGCTACATTAGCTTCACAGCTCCTCATAAACTTCAGAGACCTAATCTAGGCTGATTCGCTCCATATAGGTTGGAGGGGGCGGGGTTACCTCTCCTTACAAATCCTCTTCCTCTCAGCTGAAATTCCACAGCCTTCTGCTGGCGATCGCTCCTCTGATCTCTGAAAGGTGGAATTCCCAGCTGCCCTCTCTGCCGGCTCCCCTAATCCTCGGTTCTGATGCAGGATAACACTTTGTGCCGTTTCCGTGCTCTGCTGCCTCGCCACTTGTCGTGACTCACTTCCTCATTCATGCGTCTACATTCAGAGTTTGGATCGACACCGGATCTATAGATAGGCACGATCGGTGGCGTGTTATCGCACTCAGAACACAGCCAGGTGAGTCACTCGGCTGCTGCCTCTTTATCCACGGATTACAGGAGGTTTAATTCCTGCCATTCGGTGGCGCCTAATTGATCACAGTGGCTGTGTTTTCCAGGGACGCAGTGAGTCAGAGAGCACTAAAGAGAGCCACTGCTGCTTTATAAGGGTGTAGTTCTCGAACGCGGCGTCCAGACTGTGAATTAATGGTCTGGTTTTGGTCTCATGTTAAGCAGTAAGCTGTTCTCGAGAGCAGCTGAGTGAAAGGCCCCCTAACTCACAGTCACTGATAACTCAGTTTAAACATTGTAAACATTTTTAAAATGGGGCGCTCAGAAACTTAAAGCTGTTTGTTTTGGTGAAATTCACGACCCTTTAGGCTGAACTAAAGCCGGAATGGTGATAAATAAACTAATTAAAAATAAAATAAATGATAATTTAATTTGTCACACCCTTAGCATCTCAATAAGCA
>NW_023494790.1:38058747-38091247 GCF_904425465.1 Colossoma macropomum
AACCATAAGTCTACCTTGGGCCTGAACCTGATCTTAAGCCTAAGTACAGCACTAGCCCTAACTCTAAAACCCCCAAACATAACCTAGGGCCTAAACCAAACCTCTACCCTAACTCTCCCTCCCACCCAATCTGTGGTTGGGGGCCAAACAACAGGGCCCCCCACCTTAACCAGGGGTGGACTCCAAACTATAACTTGGGACTACAAGCCCAAATTTGGAGCCCACTATTGAGCCAATCTTGAGCATAAAACATAATCTTGAGCCTAAGCAAAGCATTAACCCCAATCCCTAAAAACCCAAAAGTAAAGATTTGGTGAACATCCTAAGTGTGGTGAGTCCATTATTTTTTTCAGGGGTTGTACTGCAGTACAGTCTTTTGAGTCACAGCTTTATCACCTAATTTTCTGCACTGTTGAAGATAAATGTTTATTGTGAAGCTGTGATGGTCAGTCCACTTCTGGTGACGTGCTCCAGAAGGCAAAAGGTAGAAGCTGCTTTAAACTGCTGTGAAAACCATCAGAGAACTTATAGAGAGGGAAATGATCACTGTAATATCTTCTGCTTTCTAAAACCCTAGAGGGCGCTCCTGAGCGAGTCCAAAATGAATGGGTTAATATGGAGCATTTGAGTAAAATCATAGTTTATAAATGCTTTAACTTTTTTTAAAAAAAACGACTACATTGATTTCCTGAACACAGAACAGCATGAAACTATTTAACACCTCTGTTATACGGAGGCCCAGTGGGTAGCGCTGTCACCTCACAGCAAGAAGGGTCTGGGTTCGATTCCCTGCCAGGCAACCAGAGTTCTCCCTGTGTCTGTATTTCCTCCCACAGTCCAATTAGATACTTATTTCGTTTTAACTTTTTAAGCTGTTTAGCTCCATTCACCCCTCCTCATCGAGGCCTTACTCACGGGCGCCCTCTGGTGTTTTGCAGTCATGTTTCTGAGATAACAGTGGAAATAGGTTCTTCATAAACCAGCTCTGAAAACATTTCCAACAGATAAAAAATATCCACGCCGCAAATAAACTTACCATGTTAAATCTAGAAGCGCCTTCCGGTCGGCTTCGGAATTCCTTGCAAAGCGGATTAGACAGGATATTTAAGCATTTTAAATGTGATTCCGAACTGAGCCGACCTTTAAACCGTGCAGTAAAACAGCAGAGGTTTATAAGCCCAGTTCGTGTGCAATGATGACGTCAAACGTGTTACGAAAGGAGACGAACAGTGACTCCACCCACTATTCCAGCAGAATATTTCTGAAAATCCATATAGAACCCACCCGAACCAAATACATAAACAATGACATTATAAAAAATTATATGCAGCAACAACAAAAAAGCCCTTGAAAAATCAAAAGGCAACAATGCATATTTAACAAACGTGTATATGGATATACATTTATTCATGAATAATCAAACTCGTTTTTAAATGATTTACTAGTGGTTTGTGCACATTTAGCGGTTGCATTTCATTTCCTTTGTTCTGCTTTCATCAAGGCTGTCGGACAGCAGTGAAGACAGCATGTTTGACCTAGATGGACATAAAATGATACTATCCTCTTATTTATGTAAGACTAAATGAATGTGTATGATTACTGAAACAGATATTAAGCAGAGCAAGACTTAAATCAACAACTTTATTTGATGTTGCTTCCCACCTTTCTGCTGTAATTTTCCTTTTTTAAAAGCCAGTGAAATACACTCAGGAGTTCTCCCTCATTCCTGAAACAAAAAGTGTAGAGAAATCTAGAATCTGGGTAACTGAACGTGGGGGTGACACTCACTACGCTGTACAACCTGTATCAAGTAGCGCCTCCAATTCATTTTTAACCTATATTTTGAATGCAAACAGCAGGGAACACTACTCCTTTTCTCTGTACTGGCACACAGGTGGTGGAACAAACTCCCATTGTCTGTCTGAACAGCAGAGTCTCTCACAGTCTTCAAACACAGACTGAAGACACGTCTCTTCATACAGCACTTAAGTGAGCACTGAGTTAAGAACTTATTAAAATGTATTGCAGTGCTGTGTTTAACTCTGTTTCTTTTTCTCTCTATATTAACATGGGCTTTTGTTTCTAGCAGTATCTGGGCTCAGGACTTTCTCTCTAACCTCTTTGCTAGTTACCAACATACTTTCTCTAGATAGACAAAGCACTACTTGTAAGTCTCTCTGGATAAGAGCGTCTGCTACGTGCTGTAAATGTAAATGTACTCCCCTACAGAGCTACACCCCTCAGCTGGTACTGTCATGTTAATAGTATTTACTTATTTCATTAATGTCCAACATTTTCACACATCAGTATTATAACACAGTTCAGTGTTTTTGAATCCGGCCCCTGGGGGCCAACATTTTTGCTCTAACCCTTGTGAGTGGAGTTTTGGAACAAAGCAAACGTGGAACTGTCAGATGTGTCCCAAGGACTGATTTTAGAAACTGCGGTAGGTCAGTGCTCACCAGCCCTCCAACCTGCGTCTAACATGCTGCACCCACCTTATCCAACACTAAAGCATCTGATCCAGCCAAAGAAGAACTTCAGAAGTTAATTAACAGTAGTAGATGTGGTTGATCAGGGTTGAAACTAAACTCTGCAAGAAGAAAAATGTCCAGGACCAGTGTTGGTGACCACTGCTGTAGATTATGCTAACACAGCACCACCACAGCAGATCAGCGTACTCTGAACGTACTCATTACACTGAGTGCTGATTTCTCAGTAACAGAGTTTAAAGAATTTCCAAATATTTTATTGTATGATCAGATAAACATTTTATTTGATTCCAAATCCGTATCGCAGATACCAGCCTTTAAGATTTGTAAAGTATAATTTAGTGGATACATTTCCTTTTGCTCATTTAAGTCTGCCCTCAACTATTGTACCCTTCTGTACAATATGTGCCATTTATCTATTGCTTGTGATGAACTACTCATACTAATAATACATACAGAACATCTGGAACAGTTGCTTCAGTCAGTTTGAAACACTTGTTTCAGTTTTAAATATGTATGTATCCTTATAGGTTGGACTGTGCATTAACACAACATGCACTGTTCAGAAGCTTTGCATCAGAGCATCTATGTGGCTGCACACTGATATTAAAATGATCTAACAGAAACCTTCAGTCCATCAGTCAT
This sequence comes from Colossoma macropomum, assembly GCF_904425465.1. NCBI lineage: Eukaryota > Metazoa > Chordata > Actinopteri > Characiformes > Serrasalmidae > Colossoma > Colossoma macropomum. Next base: position 38,061,885 of record NW_023494790.1, read on the forward strand.
TATAGGCATTGAGTGCATCCATTGAGTTGCTGGTCAGGAGTGCATTTTCTGGTGGTGGCGGGTGAGGTGGTACCGACGCGCAAAGCTTTTCCCACACTGTGTGCAGGGGAACATTTTTGTTCCCCTGTGAAGCTGCTGGTGGGCCCTGAGGCTCTGTGGCCGGCTGAAGCTCTTCCCGCAGTCGGGGCACTGACATGGCCGCACGCCTGAGTGCTTCTGCTCGTGTCGCCTCAGGTCGCCCGACTGCCTGAAGCTCTCGCCGCACTCAGCACAGAGGAATGGCTTCTCGCCTGTGTGGGTGCGCATGTGGACGTTCAGCTGGCCCGAGTGCACGAAACTCTTCCCGCACTGCGAGCAGGCATACGGTTTCACGCCCGTATGAATGCGCTGGTGCTGCTTCAGGCTGTTGAACCAGCTGAAGGCTTTACCGCAGTCAGGACACAGGTACAGCTGGTCGCCCTGCCTAAAGCAGGCGTGATTCTTGAAACCCCTGATCGTGCGGAAGATCTTGGAGCACTGCGTGCAGCTGTGGTCCTTGGACGTCACGTCGCCCTCGTTGAAGCAGAGGTACTTGGTGGTCATCTCCGGGTGGTGGCGGCGGACGTGCTTGTGCAGGTAGCGTTCGCCGGTGAAGGAGAAGGGGCAGTGGTTGCAGGGGTAGATGGTGGCGTCAGCCAGTGCGGCGCTCTGGCGGTGGGTGCTGCGGCGTGAGTGACTGTCCTGGTGGCGCTTCAGACCAGACGACTGCGTGAAGGACTTGAGACACAGCGTGCAGCAGTACGGCCGCTCCTTTCCATGAATGGTGCGTTCATGTCGCCGCAGGTTGCACAGGCGGTTGAAATAGAGGCCGCAGCGGGAGCACCCATGGGGACCGTCGCCCTGTTGGATGCAATCATGGCTTTTCAGAAGATGCAGGTGGCTGAAGGTTCTCAGACACTCACCGCAGATGTGTGAAGATGTGGGCAGTTCCTGAGGCATTGTGCCATCTGTATTAGCTCTCTGTGGCACTGCTGAACCATCAAGGTCAGTGGTGGTCTGTTCAGGCTCAGCACTCTGCTCTTGAACTTTGTTCTTAATTGGCTGCTGGGGGCTCTTGTTTTTAGGTGGTCTGCCACGAGGCCGGCCAGTAGGTCCTTTTTTAGGGTGACCCCTGCTCCCATTAGGGCTCCCAGTGGATCTCCTGAGTCTGGCTGGTGGTTCATATGGAGGGTCATGTTTGTCTGAGATCTCCTCAGTTTGCAGTGCGCTAAAAGACTGGTTCTCCACCAGTTTTAGGTACTCTCCATGGTGGTGCCGTTTGAGATGTTTGTATAGATTGAGTTTAGCCACAAAAGAGAATGAGCACTCAGTACAAGGATAGATATCTGTCAGCGCACCCTCTTTCACCTCCATTCTTTGCTCCGTTTCATTCTGGTGAGTTTGCTGGTGTCTTTTCAACCCTGTTGCCTGACTGAAGCACTTCCTGCAGTGGCTGCAGCAATATGGCTTCTCTTTCGAGTGGATTGTGCGCTGGTGTCTTTTTAAGTGGCACGACCTCAGAAATGTTCTCCTGCAATCACCACATTTGTTCTCCGGTGCACCGCTGTCTGTCTGGTCTTCGTTCAAACTGTTATGTTCATGTGATGTTTCAGCTGTACCTGATTTCTCTGTCTGGCCACTGAGAGAAGGAAACTGGCTCTGGAAAGATTCTGTGATTGGCTGCACTTGAGATGAAGATGGTGCATCAGAGGCGAGCAGACACTGATCCAACTTTATGACTGATGTCTGTTCAACAGGCTCGAGAGCCTGGGCTTCTGAGAGGTGTGGATACTCATCTGGGTGCGAGCGCCTGACGTGCCTGTGCAGATAAACAGGAGCTGGGAAAGAGTACTGGCAGTAAGGACAGGTTAAAACCTGTGCCTCTTCATCACTTCTTCCTGTAGGAGAAAAACAGGAAACTTCAGTGAAGTTATTTTGTTAACTGCCCAAAATATAAGACACTTCAGATACATGAGGGCAATACCCATAAAGCACTGGCACTGAAAGAAGAGCTACAACTAACACTGATTACCATAATCAATGAATCGGTTCATTACTGTTTCGATTAATCATATAAATGACTTTAGGGAAAAGAAAAAAATGTTCAGCCCGCAGTCTCAATACTTAAGGCCACATCATAGTACAGAGACAGCACTAGTAAAAATTGATGCTGTTGTCTCTCCTGCCTTGATCGGGTGCCACTGCTCGCCAGCCTTCTGGACTGGCTTGACCACCATTGAGCTTCACACTGTACAACACTGTGTAATCCTCATCCTCATGACCTGACGATGATGCTGCTGCTGCTGCATGATCTAAAACTAATCTAATTAACCATTGCTCCGCCTGTTTTCCCCGCTTTGTACTATAATACTTTATACTAACAATGTTTGCTATCTGGTGTCGACCAGAGGAGGATGGGTTCCCCTTCTGAGTCTTGGTTCCTCTCAGTGTTTCTTCCTCTTGCTCTTAGGGAGTTTTTCCTTGCCACTGTCGCCACTGGCGACGCTCATGGGGGCTCGGACCCAGATTTTTCTTTTTTTTGTAATGCTGATTTTCTTTTTCTTTTTTTTTGTAATGCTGATTTTTCTGTAACGCTGCTTTGTGACAACACCTGTTGTAAAAAGCTCTATATAAATAAACCTTGCTTGCTTGCTTGCATAAGGATTATTCCCCCATTTGCACATCTACCCTATCTTCGACACTTTTATCAAGATCAACAATGATGCCTTCTGCCATCAAAAACTCTATTTTACTCTGTGTGAAAGGAGCAGAAACACCAACTTAATATGGCAATACTCTCACAGAGGTATTGTGATTTGATAAACCTTACACTGACATTCATTTTTTTCCCTCTATTAATAAAGCAAAGACAAATTAATTGTGTGGTTTGTAACATCATGCAATCAAAGCTGATATTAGCGAGCACACAGAAGCAGCCCGGTTAGATATGCAGGATCATAAAGCAGGATCAAAGAAGAATAATCATTTTTATTATCAGCATAATTGAACTGTTGCAACCCTTATTGGAAGTATATTCAAAACACATACAAAACAGAGGAGGTGTTAGTTCTGGTTACCTATAGGACTGCACTTCCTGTCCCAGATCTTATCCCAGATGGTGCTTAGGTTTTGGGCGTAATCCTCTGCGTACCACACTCTCAGTTCCTGTCCGGGGTGGATGGGGCGGCAGCAGCGAAACAGAACGCGCCCGCTCTGCTGAAACGCCACCAGGTTTTGCTCATTCTCAGACCGAGAGCACACAACATACCTGTGAACACAGGGGGTGGGCGCACCAGATAAGGGAGGAGCTGGTGAAGGATGCAGCCAGAATTTTACTTTCAAAAAGGTGAAGGAAAGAGTTTGCTTCATTTCAACTAATGACAGGCATGCACTGACGTGAATTCTGAATGATGTTGATAATTAAACATTCATAACATGTAGAAATTCAGGCTTCATTCTGAAATCTCATTACAAAGTAATGTGACATTTATTTCTGTAGAGTTACAAACGCAGTAAAACGAATAAGTGCAGTGCAGTAACCCAGCATCAGCCAAGCATTCTGCTCTTCTGGAGTTCAACACACATCAGTCTGAAATATCGGCTGAATCTAAACATCTTATGCTAATCACTAGAAGACTTTGAAAAGACTTTTGAAAGACTAAAGTCTGACACCTTCTCACATCTAAAGACAGTGTCATGTTTTTTAGTCACAGACTATTATTTTGAAAAGACTAGGAATCTTGCACTGTCACTATTTACAAGACTGCAACTAGATTTTTGAGATTATTCTCCATCATGCACCTCGTGCAAATTTACAAGCAGAGAAACCCTTTTCTTTCCACTCTATAGTGGTACAGATGGGAAGATACGTTGGCAGGGTATGTAAAGATCTGGGGCTCAGATTAGTTCACCATAGAACTGTATACTCTGGCAGATCATCACCCAGAATCTTTTAATTAACCTGAAAAATGTGCAGTTACTTTTTTAATTTGATATAAAAATTTACACATCAATACAACATGCAGCGATTCAGCACTGTCGACTGGGTGTCATGAACTAAACCATAAGAAACAAACAAACAAAATAAGAAATCACTGTAACAGAAAACAGAAAAAAATAGAAAATAATTGATGATTCTGAAATATTAAAGTGAACCTGAAATATTAAAACAGTCAGTTTACATTTTAGGTTACTATGATTATTGTATTGAATTGCCGTTTTTTTTTTACAGAGATTTCAGGCAGTCTCTCTCTCTCTCTCTCTCTCTCTCTCTCTCTCTCTCTCTCTCCCCTGGCACGTCACTATTTGCATGAGCCAAGACTTAAAACTTACGATAATATTAAACACGCTTGATTTTGTCGCAGCATCAAGACGAGAAAAAGACTGACTTAAGACCTCCATCCTGACCACCTTATACCAAACAATCGAGATGACGCGAATGTGACGCGACTCTAATGAGACTCTCATGATCCTCACAGCAATGTTCAACATCTAGTGTAGAGCCTTCCCAGAAGAATAGAGGCTGTTACTGCAGCACAGACTCACTATTAACACCTTCATTTCAGATTAAGGTCTGGAGAGGATTAGAATCAGTAACTCACCTCATCCAGTTTGAGTGAGTGTCTCTCTCTGCATCAATGTAATCGTACTGGTCGCCTCCTCTGCATATCTGAGAAATAAAAAGTTTCACTTTATATAGCAGCGCCCTTATTTTTACTGCTAAGGCAATAAACAGAAACAAAAACATGAAAAACAGCTTCATTATTTTGTTGCACAACGGTTCATACTTACCACCCATGAATACGCACTCTCCACTGCCTTCTCCTGGCTGGTCACCTCTCCATCAAAGGGTCCAAAATGCATTCCAAGAGGAATGACTCTGCCCTGGTTAAAAACCCCGAGTCCCGCTCCAGGAGAAGTTGATCTACCGATGACCAGACCTTGTGGAAGAGTGAGGAGAGCCCTCTGAGGAACTCCCACAGGCGTGCGGGAATCATGGGTAAACAATGGAGGACCATGAACCTCACACTCATCCACATACAGTTTACAGCAGGTCTCGCAGTCTGTTAGAGAGAGAAACATGAGGGAAAAAAATTAAGAGGAGCTTCTGCTAACAGATAAATACTGCAGTATTGATATTAAATAGGAAACTCACAGAAGTGCCCATCATTAAGAGTGTTTTCCTCATGGATCTCAGTCTCTACCTCTACACTGCAGACTGTCACAGAGCCTTGAATCTCTAAATTCTGGTCTTCACCTGGTGGCAATCCTGATAAGGAGCAATATTTCAATTACGAAATTTAATACAACAGTTAAACATACAGTTAAAAAGGTTTTCATCACTTATTTTACACCCATAGTGTGTCTGAGGAACAACGTAGCCAAACAGATTTTCCTCAGAGTGCTTATTTATTTGTCATTTAACAAAACTGAACTGAATCCAGGGCTTCTGAAGGGCTCATTGTGTGTAAACAGAAGCCAAGAAAACACTGTACATGTACATGATTTAGGAGTTGAGGATGCTGAAGACGTCTCACCCTGTTTAACAGGTCTATTTGATTGTGAACACATATTTCCTTAAAATACTGTTTACAGGCTGCAGGTTTGAAGGATGCAAAGCAACACCAATGTAACACTGCAAAGGCCCTAAGGGAGAAATCAGTGTTACTGTAGCCAAAAATATTGTGTGTGTATATATCTTGTTTATACAGTGAAGTTTCCGCATTAAATACTGAAACATGATAATTGCGGCTGATGCATCTCCATCATTAGGTAATTACATTATGAGACTTCCTAGTTTATCTTTTTTTAGAATCAGTGAAAGTCTCTGCATAGTTCATTACAGCTTAGAGAAGACCACTTAAGCCTTTTTTAAACCCCAAAAACAGAATCCAAGCGGAAAAAGTGAATGAATTCTGCGCCACTTGCTGTAAATTAGAAATGTTTTCCACAGATCTGAACTCCTTTTCTGGCTGTGACGCTGACGTTCTTTGTTTGGAGCTGAAACAGATGTTCGTGCACTGACATCACTGTTCACCTGCACTCACGAGCAAAGATGGAATTAACACCATCACTGCACAAATATGTGCAGCCTCCTTTTTATTACTCATACAAATTAACATTAATCCTAAATATTAGAACAACATCAACATTTTGAATCCAATACTGCCACCATGCCACTGCCATGTTCCGATGTCCAGGCAGTGAGTTTGTTAGCTGTGTTAGCGGGGCCGTTCAGATCCCTCGACAGGTTCACCTTCACGCGCCCCGCAGGTGTTCGAGCGGATAAATGAAGTTTGCGGTGTGAAACCGAGCTGAAGCCCGGAGTCTGAGTGAGTTAGCCCCGCTCAGCTAACGAGCCCGGTTCGACTGTTGGAGCCGACTTCGCTCGCGGTTTCCCCGATTATGAAGCGTCAGCGGCCTCTTCAGGTTGAGGCAGGACTCACCTGGACTGTCCGACATGGTGTAACTGATAAAAACAGTCTTTAATCAAACTCCTGGCTGTTTCTGGAGAACTTGTTAGCTGGTAGCCGGTCGAGCTCTTCCCACAAGGAAGTTAGACCATAGACTTCTTCTTCTACGGGGAGCGGGAAGTGCGCACACGCGCCCCCTGCTGGTTCACTTTATAATCGCCGTTCATTTCACCGTTGTACAAATTTTATCAAATTTCCATCAAAGTTTGGTTTGTTTTTCTGTGTGTTCAGAACGCAGAGAGCTCAGAAATACAGTACACGTCCTGTATTGTGTTCTGAAAAAAAACACATTAAGTGTTTCTGTTGGTTCCTGATGGTTTTGTAATGTGTTTTGGCACTTTTAATGGGTTGATATTACAGTGTAAAGTGTACAGTGTAAATTTATAAAATACTGCAAAAAATGGAACCCTTCCCCTTTAAAGACACACACACACACACACACACACACACACACACACGCGCGCGCGCACACACACACACACACACAGAGAGAGAGAGAGGGAGAGAGGGAGAGGCAGAGGAAGTAGCGCATGCGCAGAGCACTCGGCACGATGGCGGTTTCCAGCGAGGACTCTGAGAGCAGTGAAAGCGCTCTGAGAAAGAGACGCTCAGCTAAACAGTCGGACAGAACCGCTAAAGAGGCGGACCCAGATCAGCAGGATGTCCCTCCGGAACCAGAGAAGAAGGGAGAAACGGTTCAGTTACAGACCGGAACTTACTGGCTCACCAGAATAGTGCTGTTCAGATCCATCTGCTTCATCTACTGTGAGTTCAGCTCCGCGGGTTCAGTAAAACTCCTCGTTTTGCTTCTTGTGTGACACAAAACATCCAACCTGAAATAAGAGCATCATTATAACTATATATATATATGTATAGTTTGTGTGGTTTTAAGTACCAAAAACTGTAGACTGAAGGGGTGGAGCTAAACTTCTATAGGCTGAATGGGTGGGGCTAAACTGCTGTAGCTGAATGGGTGGGGCTAAACTGCTGTAGCTGAATGGTGGGGCTAAACTGCTGTATGCTGAATGGGAGGGGCTAAACTGCTGTATGCTGAATGGTGGGGCTAAACTGCTGTAGCTGAATGGTGGGGCTAAACTGCTGTATGCTGAATGGGTGGGGCTAAACTGCTGTAGCTGAATGGTGGGGCTAAACTGCTGTATGCTGAATGGGAGGGGCTAAACTGCTGTAGCTGAATGGTGGGGCTAAACTGCTGTAGGCTGAATGGGAGTGACTAAACTGCTGTAGCCGAATGGTGGAGCTAAACTGCTGTAGCTGAATGGGTGGGGCTAAACTGCTGTAGCTGAATGGGAGGGGCTAAACTGCTGTAGCTGAATGGTGGGGATAAACTGCTGTAGACTGAATGGGAGTGGCTAAACTGCGGTAGGCTGAATGGGAGGGGCTAAACTGCTGTAGCTGAATGGTGGGGCTAAACTGCTGTAGGCTGAATGGGAGTGGCTAAACTGCGGTAGGCTGAATGGGAGGGGCTAAACTGCGGTAGGCTGAATGGGAGGGGCCAAGCATTTTAGTTTTTTTTTTTTCACACAAAACAAAATTTAAATTTAAAAAAACAAATACAGGCCATTTTTCAGTCCAGTCACAAACACAGTCCTACTTTCATCGTCTTTAGATAATCAATAATCAATTCATCAGTAAGAGCGATTCGCGTGTGACAGAAACCCGTATGAATTCATGATGGCGTCTGTACGTGTTTATTTGTTCATGGTTGTTTGTTTGTGTTTGTTTGTGTAGTTGTCGCGTTTGCGGTGGCGTATAATCAGAACAGAGCTCTGATTGGACAGCGAGGCCTGATGCCCTGCAGAGAGTACCTGCGCAGCGTTAAGCGCTACGTGGGGGGAAAGATCGGCGGGGCGGCGCTGGCCTACACCCCCTCTTTGCTCTGGTTCATGGAGTGGGAAGACATGGACGCTAATCTGGACAACATCGCTCTGGTGGGACTGGCGCTGTCCGGCTTCGTCCTCCTCTCAGGAAGAGCCAACATGGTCATCATGGCAGCGCTGTGGACCCTCTATCACTCTATAGTGAGTGTTGGACAGCTGTGGTGAGTAGCTGATGTAGTTCTGAGTGAAGTGATGATGTGATTTACATCATGTTTAGGGCAGAGTGAGGATCTCCGGTTTACCTAGAACTGACCGCAGCCTCAGTTTCCGGCTTCTCTCTGTCAAATTAGTGCGTTAGAATCTCAGGCGGTGATAAATCCATACTTTATATCCCTGTCTGCATGTTTTAGAGTGACTGATGCTTTTTCTTCTTCATAATGTTGTTCATTTCTTGTCTTTCTTTCGTCAGCTGAAAGCACAAACACACACACACACACACACACAGACAGACACACACACATGCGCACACACACACGAGAGCATACAAGACACTCAACAGTACAATATAATTATAATCACATTACATCAGATTATGAACATTTTAATGGCAAGAATTAAACCTTATATAAAAATGCTGTTATAATATTATTAATTACTATATTAATAATAACAATAATTAATAGTGGAATTTCCAATCATATATTGTTATATCCAAATGGTACCAGTGTGCAGATGTTTGGGAACATCTGTTCTAGAACACAGAACACCTGCGTGGATCATAAAGAACGACAGATTTAGACGAGCTGTAAAACTGCAGTGACATGTTTGTAAAACATGTTATGATATTTGATCTTTAATGTGTTTTTTTTTGGATTAGAACAAAACTACACACTTACAGAAAGATTGTTCTTCAAGGGTTCTTTGGTAAAGCAAGTGATGAACACACAAAAAACACTGCATGATTAAATGGTTCTTCAGATTGATGGAAATTAAGTTGTATATGGTTCTACGTAGCAACAAAAAGGGTTCTACCATTCTTACAGTGTCACAGTAGAAGAACCCTTTTGGTGCTATGTAGAATCCTTTTCAAAAATACATATACAACACGTTCTCCATCAATCTGAAGAACCATTTAATCATGCAAAGTGTTCTTTGAGTGTTTATGGTTCTGCATAGAAACATTTATTTACTGAAGAATGCTTGAAGAAATATCTTTTTTAAGAATGTGTATTAGTCTTTGTGAACAAACGTAGAAACATATTTCTTTGTTTTTCTTTTTTAGGTATTCCTTTGGTGAGTGCAGCGCAGCGTGAGTGATCTTTATTGTCTTTATAAAATAATTATGTTCCTAATTCAGGAGATAATTGAGTGGAATCAAAGGAAATAAAGACAGATCTGAAAGTGCTGCTGTTACACTTTTCTACAGGTTTGAAATCAATCACAGAAACTGCTGAGTGAATAAATCATCACTGAAATGTTACGCTCTCCAACTTATAAAACCTTCGTACGGACAGATTCGGCGTTAAAATGATCATAAAATTCACATTTATAAAGACAATGGAGGATTTATATTTATGTTGTGATTTATAGAACTTGAACTTTATGTAAAAACTTCCGTGTGTGTGCGCAGGGTGGGAGAGTCAGTTGTTGGAAACCGGATTTCTGGGAATTTTTCTGTGTCCGTTATGGAGTCTTGAGCAGATCCCCCGCCGATCCCCGCCCTCCCTCATCTCCATCTGGACCTTCCGCTGGCTCATAGTGAGGATCATGCTGGGAGCTGTGAGTCTCACTGATACACAAACTTATCATCTAACACATCACATCATTTCTCATACAGAACACATAGCGCTGTGCAAGAGTCAGAGAAATTTCTGAGAAGATTAACTGGAGTTTAGAAACTGATTAAAAGCTACAAGAAAATGTGGCTCCTAACAACCACCTGGAAGAGCTGGTCGACCCCAAAACTGCCCCCATCAGATAAACAGCACTTAAAGCTTTCATCTCTGAGAGAGAGGAGAAAATCAAGCTGATCAGATCTGAAAACATCCACAGGTGTTTCTGTCCATCCTTCCACTGTGAGAAGACGACTCAGCGCTGTGGGTCTGAAAGGATGTGTAGCTGTCAAGAACATTTGCGCTAGAACACTGAAACTGGACGTCTGTGTATGTAGAGAGAGGTTTTATAGACTGATCAGCACCTTAAATTGACAAACCAATGATAAAGAATCAGAGATCAGATAAGGTTTATTATTATTGCGTCAACTGTGATGCACGTAGACGTCACGCGTCTCTATTTTCGTGCAAAGTTTTTTGCATCAATTTCCGACCAATAAACACTCAAGATACGATATCACACAAGCACAAACTCTGGTTCAGACTTTAGCGAACAAGCTTGGTTCTTTGGAGGTGTGTCTGCAGATTCTTTGAGGAACTGAAAGTGAGTCTCCTGAAAAGGATGGAAGCTGGAATAAAGGGAAAGAGAGACTCACTGACTCACACAGCTGAGAGTAGATTTAGCTGCTGAGGATTCTGGGTGATTTTATGTTAAATTTATGATTTCAGATGCTGGAAATTTAATAATTTGTACTTTATGACTGTTTTGACTGCAGATTTATTCAATGAATGGTTTCTGACTTCTGCACAGCGCTGTACATTATTCAGGAACTGAACTCCCACATTTCTGTTGTAATTGGATGAAACTGTGTGTCTGTCGTTCTTCAGGGACTGATTAAGATCAGAGGGGATCGCTGCTGGAGAGATCTGACCTGCATGGACTATCACTATGAGGTGAATAAATGTAAACAAACTCAGGAGATCTACGTTCATCGCTGAGATCCTCGGTAAAGGGCTGTAAGGGCTCCTTTTACTCTTCAGCTGAGGTTTAATTCTCTCACTATCATAACGTGCAGATTAAACACAGTCAATTCATTTCAGACATTTCAGAAATTAAAATAAGAAGCCAGTTTCATACTTGCACTTCCTGTGCTGATTGATGCTGGATGTTCTAAGAACTTCCACTTTTTCATCTGTTTTTGCACTGTTACTCTGTTTTTAGAAAGGGTGTGTTTACTTTCGCTGCAGTTACTGGAGAACAAGTTTTGGACACCAATATTCACAGATGTATCAGTCTATGACTGATGTTCTGTTTTGAATAAACATTTATGTAAATTGATGTTCTGTTTGTTTTTGTCTCCTGCAGACGCAGCCGGTTCCTAACCCCATTTCGTACTACCTGCACCGCTCCCCCTGGTGGTTCCATCGCTTTGAGACTCTCAGTAATCACTTCATCGAGCTCATCGTGCCCTTCTTCACCTTCATGGGTCGCCGGATGTGCATGATTAACGGAGCGCTGCAGATCCTCTTTCAGGTGATGGACGTGTAGCTGCTACTGCTGCCATTACACTCATTACTCTTACGATCAGCTTTATACAGTTATATTTAATTATGTTTGTGTTCTGTAAAGTACAGTGTAGTCATTTTCAGTCACTTAGCAAAAGGTTGTTGGAATACTGAAGCACCCTGAAAACATAGGTCATTATTATGGAACATAGAGTAGTAAGTTTATGGGCCTGTGCTTTGTGAGTGCTGCTACTCTACTAACAGAACGAAAGTGTTCCTGTAGGAACCTGATAGATTGTGATCGATGAACCTGATTGGACTGTTTTTTTTACTGTTTTCTGTCTCCAAACAAAATTAACAGGCACAGTGTGTCAATATGAGTACAGATTATAAAAACCCAGTTACAGTGATTTGTTTTTTACAGATTTTTTTATTTAAAGCAGCACAAAGAAGACATATTTAATAATTTACTTATCAACTTTATTGATTTTTGTAAATACTCCAAATGTGAAGACTACAGATCAAATTGCAGATCAAGTCACTCTGGATAAGAGCGTCTGCCAAATGCCATAAATGTGTCTGTGTGGGTTCCCTCACACTGTCAAAACACATGCAGTCAGGCCAGTTGGAGATGCTAAATTGGCCCTCGGTGTGTGTCTGTGTGTCTGTGTGTGTGTCTGCAATGGACTGGCAGCCTGTCCAGGGTGTTTCCTGCCTTCTGCCCAATAAGTGCTGGGAAAGACTGCAGCTCTCCCAACAAACCAGGAGGATAAGTTGTGTAGATAGTGTGTGTGTGTGTGTGTGTGTGTTGGACGTTTCCACAGGTAAAGAGGTATAGAGGTATCATGTAACAAAATAAGTTGAAGTTCACTACTTTGCAAAAAACTGCATGAGTGAATAGTCCAGCAGTTTAAGGATGTTTCTCAACACACAATTGCAGGAAATTGAGGGATTTCACCATCTGCAGTCCAGAACATTACTAAAGACTCTGAGAATCTGGAGTAAAGGGCCAGGCTGAACACCAGTACTGAATGACCTTCAGCCTGTCAGAAGGCACTGCATTAAAAACCCGCTTCTGTCAGGGCAGTCGTGGGCTGAAGGTTAGGGAGCCAGCCTTGTGACCGGAAGGTCGCCAGCTCAATCCCCTGAGCTGACAGTACGTGACTGAAGTGCCCTTGAGCAAAACACCTAACCCCCAACTGCTCCCCAGGTGCCGTGGATAGGGCTCACTGCCCCCTAGTGTGTGTGTGTGTTCACTAGTGTGTATATGGTGTTTCACTGCACAGATGGGTTAAAATGCAGAGGTAACACTTCCCCTTCGTGGGACTAATAAGGGTCACTTAACTAACTCAATGAATATCACCACATGGGCTTGGAATACTGCTTGGGAACACTGCTGAATATCACATACCCCATCAGTAAAAACAGCCTCACCTACAGCTGTCAGTGATGACTCATAGATGTGATATACGATGGCATACAGCTGCAACTAGTTTTCAGTCCGAGGAGCTCATACAGCTTACTCTGTGTGTGTGTTTGTTTGTGTGTGTGTGTGTGTGTGTGTGTAGGTGGTTTTGATAATCAGTGGGAATCTGAGTTTCCTGAACTGGTTAACTATAGTTCCCAGTTTAGCCTGTTTTGATGACTCTGCGCTGGCGTTTCTGTTCCGGTCCTCCGGGGCGGCGAGGAGAACCGTACTGAAGATCCAGAACGAAGACACAGCAGAGCAGAACCCTCCTCCCACTGCAGGTGTGTGAATGATGTATATGGAACTTCATTATTCTGGAGTACTAACCCTGAAAAGCTCTTTGTGTTTACGCGGGTGTGAAGGACAGTTTCAGCCATTATTACTGATTCCTGCTTTATTATGTTATTCTCAGGAATGTTAATACGGCGAGTCGTGAACGTCTCGTTGGGAATACTGATCGCGTATTTGAGTGTTCCTGTGCTGATAAACCTCCTGAGTCCCCGACAGGTGATGAACACCTCATTTGACCCTCTCCGCATCGTCAACACCTACGGAGCTTTCGGCAGGTCAGGCTCTCTCTCTCTCTCTCTTTCACTGTTCTTTCTCTCTCTCTTTCTCGCTCTCTCTCTCTCACTATTCTCTCTCTCTCACTGTTTCTCTCTCTCTCTCTCACCCTCTCTCTCTCTCTCTCTCTCTCTGCAGCATCACTAAAGAGAGGACGGAGGTGGTGTTCCAGGGCACTCTGAGTGCTGACCCCAGTGGTGAGGAGGTGGTGTGGGAGGAGTATGAGTTCCTATGTAAGCCTGGGTCAGTGAGCAGGAGACCCTGCCTCATCTCTCCGTACCACTACAGACTGGACTGGCTTATGTGGTTCGCCGCCTTCCAGGTGAGAGTCAGGAAGATCTGAGGTCTCTGTTATTTAGATATGCATTGTGGTCTGTTTATGATTGGACGCTGTGTTTTTTATCTCTGTACTCTCTTCAAGGGTGTTTACGTACACTACATATCCAAAAATATCTGGACAGTCCCTCTAATCCAGCTGCTTTAAGGTCACCTGTTACTGATGTGTTCAGCCTGTTTAATCAGTCAGTTTGAGCCATTTCACAGTGAGTGACCAGTTTAGTAAGAACTGAGCTTAAATCTGGACTGAATGTTACTGAAGGAGCAGGTTAGTGTGTCGGCTCTCTGTTCACCGGCTCAGTCTGCAATGATGTCCTGTTCTGGTCTAGATGTAGTTTGTTAGTTATTAGATAACGCAACACATCAACATCTACAGTCGCAAACTCTCTCTCTTTCTCTCTCTCTCTCTCTCACAGACGTATGAACAGAATGAATGGATTATTCAGATTGCAGGCAGACTGTTAGCGAATGACTCCACAGTTCTGTCTCTAATGGGACACAATCCGTTTGAGGGCCGAGAGAAACCGCGGTAAGGTCAACATACTCAATTATACGATAAATAAAAAAAATAAATAATAAGAAAAAAAATCACCAAGCTAATCAGTAGTGAGGCACAATGTGGGGTAAAAGGTCAAGGCCGATTTTATTTTCCATTCTAAGTGTTTTTGATTACTGAATTCACTCCTGTATATTAAGATATAGCATGGCCACCTGTTCAGATCTTTAAAAATATGTAGGACATATATATATATAAATTTTTTTTTTTCCTACATGTTACATTAACTGTATGAATAGTAATTATGTATTAAAATGAGGAGAATAATTAAGTTTGTTCCCTGGAGACGATATGTTCACTTAGAAAATTTACAAAGCGTAATTTATCCAAGGGTGCCTAAACTTTTGCATTTAACTGTATTTAAACGTCATCTTCCCACAATCCTCGTGTTTATTGAACCGTCTCGGTTGTGTGTGTTTAGGTGGATCCGAGGAGAACATTTCAGATATAAGTTCACTAAGCCGGGCAGCGCCAGCGCTGCGAAGGGAAACTGGTGGGTCAGGAAACGAATCGGACCGTACTTCCCCCCCATCAACCTGGAGGGCCTCAGGAGGTACTTCCAGTCCAGGAATTGGCCTCAGCCGGACAGCTACTGACTCAGCTCGTTGACCCGACTTATTGACCCGACTCACTGATCTAAATCACTGACCTAACATCACTGATCTGACTCACTGACCCGGTTCACTGAATCACTGACTTGACTCACTGACCAAACTCTCTGAGGTGACTCGTGGACCCAGCTCACTGACCTGAATCATGAATCACTGACTTGACTCACTGATCCAAACTCTCTGACCCAACTCACCGAATCATGGACCCGACTCACTGACCTGAATCACTGACCCAACTCAGTGATCTGACTTACTGACCCAACTCACTTAATCACCGACCCAGAATCACTGATCTTACTCACTGACCCGGCTCCCTTTATCACTGACTTGACTTACTGACCCAGCTGACTTAATCACTGTCCCAGAATCACTGATCTGACATGCTGATCCAGCTCACTTAATCACTGACCTGACTCAAACCCGAATCACTCACCAGATACACCATCCCAGCACACTGACTGGACTCACTGATTCAACTCACAGACCCAACTCACTGATCTGACTTACGGACCCGAAATGATCCTGCATTAAACCTGCCTGAAGACTCTGACCGAGCGCAGCGTCCACTCTCGGCTCTGCGGAGTTTTAAAAGCAGCTCATGACTTCAAAAGAGTTTTGTGGTCTTCAGGAAAAACATCTGCGCTCAGTTTATCAGGACTTTAGAGGAGCTTAAAAAGTCTGCAGCACTTTGTTGCACAAAGCAATCAGGTTTGTACATTTGATAAAATGTATAGTAGAAATAAATGACACTATGTTTAATGTGGTGGCATCGACTCTGACTGTCATTGCTGACCATCAAACATATTAGAGACAACGGCTGCAGGTGTGGCTTAACTGGACTCGGCAGAAACCGGACTCGACTCTAACAGCAGCTTGTTGAAGGAATAGTGTTGCTGTGTAAATAAAATTAAAAATCAACACAACGGAAACGTGAAACCGACTTGTTTAAGCCTCACGTTCTTGTGACTGTAGCAGATTATTTGTGCACAGAGTAAAGATCTAAACTCTCTGTGGTTCTTGACGGAACCTTTGCAGTAGCTGTTAACCAAATCTTAAGGAAACGTTTGAGAGCCAAAATGTTTATCGTATTTAAACAATTATAATGATACGAACCCAAACAAAACTGTTGAAACGTCTTTAGGGTTATTCTCGGTCTCCTTCAACAAGCACTGCTCCTCATTTATTTGTCTGCCTGTTGCTGCATCAGAACATGTTAATGCACCATCCACCAGAACCGTTCTACGTACCTAATGAAGTTCTGTGCTGTGTTACTGTTCTGATTTTAGGAGCTATACATATACTTAATTCATGCAGATGTTTCTGTAGAAGCTAATAAAACGACAGCATTCAGTGGCTCATTAACCAGTGGCTGTGCTTGTAGAGTTTGAAGTGGAGGAGTGAGTGCACTGCGCCCCCTACTGACCAAACTTTATAGTGTTAAAATTACGAGTGGCAGAATAAAATGTGAAATAAACAAAACATCTTAGTGTTTTTAAGACAACAGAATGATGTAGTTATTTTCTTAAAATATCACGTTTAAACACTGTATTATTGAAGACTAGCTGTGTTTTGTACTGTTTATTTTGTGGGTGGAGTCAGTAGCATAAGACCAAAGCACAGTGTAATATGTCTGTATGTAGTATATTTGTTTATATCAATGTGCATATAAAATAAGTACATCCACTTTTGAACTGGATTGGTGTAAGCACAAATTATTGTTACTTTCTATTTTTATTCTTATTGGTATTACAAATGACAGTGATAGTGGTTTCGGTTAGTTAACCACAAATCAGGCATTTTTTCTCAGGTCACCATGACTACAACACAAATATAGACATTTTATTTACTATCCAGAACCACCAGTGAACCTACACGAGTCTTCTGAGTCTATATGGAATGTTGATGATGGAAAATAGTGGAAAATCTGAAATAATAAGTTTTCTTTGGGGACTATTTTGCCTCACAGCGCCCTGTATGTATCCCTCCACCATGAATGGAGTTTAAGTTCTCAAAACTACCATAAAACTGTGTCTCAGTCATCAGGCAGTGAATTCATAACCATTTCATGTAGGAACTTTCTGAGCTTTTAGAGGTGGACGTCTGGTTCCTATCACCACCACTGTGAACAGTTCTGAACAAACTCTGTAAGTTTCTCTGAACATCTCTGTTTACAGCTTAACCTGTGAAATTTTTACTTGTACTTTAAGCCTCTTGTTCACAAAAGAATAATGTTAAGTAAATATAAATAAAAGGTGATTTTGAAGTGGTGTAAATTAGTGCTGTCATGGTTAATGGGTTGATATGTTTATGTGATGAATCATTAAAACCACTTTCTGTTAAACCATTAACTAATTTAGTCTTAGTTTGACCCTTCGTCACTTCAGAAACAGTGCAGGCTGAAGCCCCGTGTCGCTCTGATAGATATGGCTCAGATTTTAAATGTCTTTAAAGTGAAACCTTCAGCACTTTCAGCAGAGTAAATCATCAACTGTACATATATATATGATATGCTCATTGATTGTATGTGTGATATTTATGATAATTACACACTGTATATATGGTGTATACAATCAATACACTCATTGACTATATGTGATATATATGATATACACACTCATTGGTTGGAACATGCGGACACTTGCTCTCACTGGACGTCTGTGGTGAAACTTCACTCTGAAGATCACGTGATCATGTTCAGGATCTGCATTTAAAATATTGTATCTGAATTGCTGAAAGTGGTCAATACATCCAGATGAAGCTGATTGTGTCACTCATACAGGTGTAACACAATGCACTGCTTTATAACGGAAATCTTACTATGGGGTCAAATCTGAGCAAATAAGACAAATGAGAATAATGTAACATGATTACTATATAAAATAATGTGATTAATCACAGTTAGCTTCACAAAATAATGCAGTTAATTACTATGAACTACGCAGAATTATGCGATTAATTATGCGATTATGTGATTAGCTACACAGGATATTGTGATTCATCAAAATAAGCAACAAAAAACAAAGTGGATAAAGACAAATAACTACACAGAATAATGCGATTAATCACATTAATACCAGGGAAAACATGATTATTCATGATTAACTACGTAAAACAATGCGATTAATCACGCTTAGTTACTTTAATCTATATTTAATCAGTTAAACCGTAACAGATGACGTCACCCTGGCTGCCATTAGCGCCTCAGAAAGGTGATCCTGCAAGTTTAACAGCTTTCTGCTTCCACCAGGTGTTGCGCTCGTGCGCTGCATTGGCGCCATTTGCGCGCGTCATTGAGACGTACCCACCACGGCTCGAGAGCTCGGAGGTACAGGGCCACGCCCCCTTCTGCTGGACAGAAAGGCGCGTGAGAAGCTGAAGGTACGACGCGGACGGACGGACGCTCGTGCACTGAAAAAGAGAACGGCCGGTCTTCTGCACGGGCGCGCGCGCTGGCACAGTCTGCCTCTGGAAAGTTTGCTGGCGTTTCGAGAGAATAAGTTCTGAGCGGAGAAACATGTCGAGGAAGAAGGCGCTGAAGGGGAGCGCGAGCGCGTCCCAGAGCAGGCACAGGGAGAAGAGGAGGAGCGCGAGGAGCTGTGGAGGAGATCATCCTCCTCCTCCTCCTCCTCCTCATCCTCCTCTCAGCAGCGCGCAGTCTTATCACCTCTCCTTTAAGGTGAGCTGAATCTGGCTTCTTGGTTTGAATTTTCCGTTCCACCTTAAATGGTGCAGCAGTTACATTCTGGCGTTATAACAACTGCTGCACCGTTTAAGGTGGGACGGAGGATTCGAACTCAGACAGTTGTCAGTTATTATCACGGCTGTTTCTGATATTTTGGGGGGCCCTGAGCAGCCTCCTTCTGGGGGGTCCATATCCGCCCCATGCTGGAAAGAAAACCCATATGGAGAAAACTAGATGCAAATGTGTTTGGATACATACTTATTTTTGCAGTGTATGAAAATGGCCATTAATGCATTTATTAAGTGTATTTTTAAAATGCATTTATCTGTATGTGTTATTATCAGTATTAGATATTATCAGTATTAGTTATTATCAGTATTAGTTATTATCTGTATTAGTTATTATCAGTATTAGTTATTATGTGTATTAGTTATTATCAGCATTAGTTATTATCAGTATTAGTTATTATGTGTATTAGTTATTATCTGTATTAGTTATTATCAGTATTAGTTATTATTAGTATTAGTTATTATCTGTGTTCAGTTGAGTGTAATGAAGGTTCCAGATGTAACTAAACGTTCTTCTGTGATCTGCACTGTACTTTACATTAACCATGTACGTCTGCAGTCAGACTCTCACACACAATGTATTTCACATAAACGAGATATCAGATCATAACTGCATTTTCACAGAGTATCAATACCCACAACACTCGCTTCTGTCCTGTTAAAGGATCATTTGATCAGATTTAAAATGAAGATACTGGAACACAAATTCATTTCTAAAGGTATCAGACAGTGAAGAGCATCAGACAGGGTTCTGAATATTTTCATACATTTTCAGATGGATTTAATAAACACATTTACATAGTTATTTTTGGATGGTACATTTCTATGTGTAATATTTCCCCATACATTTTAAAATAAATGTTTTAATTTTTTTTTTGTTTAACATGGCAAAATATTCTCAAACACATTTTGTAGTGTTTCTAAAAATATTTATGTCTTATATTTTAATAATACCTATTTCTAATATATAAAAATACATGTCCATATTTTTTTCCATATAGGAAAGGTTCATACTTTATTAATGTATTAATCAGCAATAATTTATGTTATAGAGCCCATTAGAAATAGAACACATTACCGACTGTATCACCCGTATAAATAAAACAGCACTGCAGGAATTTTACACACTGATACAGATTATTATAGAAGTATTACACAGTAGAGCTCTTATAGTTCATTATATTACTGCTGTAGTTGTGACCTGTAAGGAGAGCATTACTGTGCACAGCTGTGTCAACACAGATAAGCCAGCAGTGACCAGCAGTGACCAACCAGGAGCTCAAATATGTTCCTGTATTTACTAACACTGGAGTAAAAGTAAAAGAAGTGACAGTTTTATCACCTCAGTAAAGTTTAAATCCGTTAATATTTAGTTGAGTAAAGACAGGGAGTTACCCACACGCTGCTCAGAGACGCGTGGCTCGATGTGATTACAGTATGTTGATTTACATGTTTACATTTGAAGACTTTTTTTTTCCAAAATGCTGAATGTCTGTTTGTACCAGTTTTGAATAGAATAACAGTAGCACTTTTATTTCTCTAATAAAGGCCATATTAATCATAAATCATACCCATAAGCATTGATGTTTCATATGTGTAAAGCTCCCAGCAACATATATCATGAAAAACAAATATTAAAAATGGTCTATAAAGTGTTTTGGAACCAAACATTTATGGCATTTAGCAGACGCTCTTATCCAGAGTGACTTACAGACATGCTTTGTTGTCGGTTTGGAAATAAAGTCTTCAAGTATAAATGAGTAACAGACACTGTCTACACCTGATCAGATAGTGCTACTGAAAAAAACAGCATTTCCAGCTCTTTCCTGTAATTTTACAGAAACACTACTGTAATTCTAATATACAGAATAACACTGTTGTTATGTTCTACACTGTCTGATCTAGATATTGGATTTTGCAGTAAAAAAACTGACAGCAGAGTGTATCTCCATTCACTGTACATTTACAGTAACATTACTGTTGAAGCCAAAATAATCACTATTAATTAGAATTTCATTATAATAATACCATTAAACTTTAACAAACACACCATGTACTAAACAGCACATTATAGCACTAATACCCGTCTTTAAGATTATACCTGTCATTAACCCCTTTGTGCAGATCCAAATTTAAGCTCATTTTCAAACGATTTGTTCTACTGCACTGTAACACTACTTATCTTAAGTTATACAAATAGCACAACGATCATTCAGGGTTTAAACTGAAGTAGACACTTTTCTTCACCCCCAGGCTTTTATTTCCATCCTTTAGGTTCCATTTGAGAACATCAAATATAGAAGAAAATGTCAAAAAAAAACAAAAAAAAATGTTTTTGGCAGGTTTACAATGTGTTTATGGATGCTGGAGATGAAGAATCAGTCATGTTCTATATTTTGTGGTTCAACAGGGTCTTATAAGACAAAGTACCAAATCTGGAGCAGATACATAAAAGTATTCAGGAGCTACACAGCATTTCCTACTAGGCGTCTCCAAAGTGTCCATAACCTCTCCAAACTCTCCAAATACAAAGAGGAAGTCTGTCACTGTATATTAAGCTTGTACAAGATTTTTTGGTCTTGTGTGATAAAACAGATAAAAAGTCCACTTCAGAGTGATATTAATGTTTCCTCCAGGGAAATGATCACCCTATCCAAAATGTAAAAATGTACCCAACACCTCTCCAACACCACATACTGGACTTCACAGTCTTTTAGAGGCAACAGCTGAACTCCTGGGTTCCTCCTGGAGCAGGACAAGACAGGACAACATGACCAAATGGGTAAAATAGGCATCATGAACACAAATACAATTTACAAATTGTTATGCTAAATAAAGCTAAATATTTCATGCTAAATGTGTAATAAATACATGTGCTATCTATGCATGCTATATTTAGCATGACATGCTATATCTTACACTGCACGGCATGGTAGACAATGATCAACAATTTAAACTATATTAGTGTAATGGGCTACAAGATTAGCTGACGCGTCATGACAGGCTATATTTTACACGGCGTGGTAGGTAACATTCAGCAACTTGCTAAACCATATTAGATCCATTGCTAATAGGCTAAAATGGATGAAAAGTGTGTATTATGTATATTGAAGTGTGTATTATGCTTTCATTCTCTCATGTATGAATTTAGATGTATATAGTTAACCTATATGTCACGCGCAGCATCAATTCCACACACAAATGCGTCCTCAGAGTCCACTGAGCCGCCACTCTCAGCTTCCAGCTCATCGTCACAGCTAAGATGTCTAAAAGTGTTGGAGATCAACTATTATTTTATGAAAAATATGTAAAAGCCATAATAAACCAAACAGAGTCACAAGCGCGCGCTCTGCAGTGTACCAGTCTGAGTGGCCAGAGCCCATCAGGGGTGATTGATTTACATATCCCCCTCCCCCATTCAGTAGGTAACCAATTAAGGCAAGTGACCGATCTTCGTTTTCGTCTGAGTACTACTTGTTTAAAAATGTGTCAATAACTGATTTGATAGGACCCCTCTGAACGCCAGTGGGATCCAGGGCTCGTGCTATAGGAGCAGAAGACCATCACTCAAGAAAATAGTTGTTCAACAGCCAATAACAACCACAGAAACTACGAGAGAACAGCTTCAGCTTTGAATTCACGTACAATATGTGAAAACTTTACACTGCGTGGTCGCTAAGAGCTCGAGAGTATCACACTCCGGTTATGATGGACATGAAAGCATGTTTTGAAAAAAGAGCTGAGCAAACAAATAAAGAACTTCACTCACATTTACTACACTGTTCAGCAGTTTCATACAGCTGCTTGGATGGTATGTGAATTTTCCATGATAAAATCTGAAGTGATCTTACATCCGAAGCATATTTTAAAGGCTCAGTGTTGGGGAGGCGCAGCTGTAAACAATCAGGAAAGACAGGGTGTTGACAGTATGATATGTATGATATGATATGTGAATGGTTGCGTGTAAATGGCTGAAAAGTGTTCTAGTGGGCAGTTAAACTGGTTTAAGAAATTTTAGTTGGTGTGTTTGACTGTGTTTTAAGAATATTCAACGCTATCAAATACTCAACATTAGCCAGAACAGGCCTGCTAGAGGCCTGACCAAACAGGTTAACAGGTCTCATAACGTCTGGAAAGATCTCATAAGCTCTAGTAAGGTCTGGTAAGGTCTCATAAGCTCTGGTAGAGTCTCATAAGGTCTCATAAGCTCTGGTAGAGTCTCATAAGGTCTCATAAGCTCTGGTAGAGTCTCATAAGGTCTGGTAGATTCTCATAAGGTTTAGTAAGGTCTGGTAAGGTTTCATAAGGTCTGGTAGAGTCTCATAAGGTCTGGTAAGGTCTTATACAGTTTGGTAAGGTCTCATAACGTCTGGTAGAGTCTCATAAGGTCTGGTAGATTCTCATAAGGTCTCATAAGCTCTGGTAGAGTCTCATAAGGTCTGGTAGATTCTCATAAGGTTTAGTAAGGTCTGGTAAGGTCTCATAAGGTCTGGTAAGGTCTTATACAGTTTGGTAAGGTCTCATAACGTCTGGTAGAGTCTCATAAGGTCTGGTAGATTCTCATAAGGTCTCATAAGGTCTGGTAGAGTCTCATAAGGTCTGGTAAGGTCTTATACAGTTTGGTAAGGTCTCATAAGGTCTGGTAGAGTCTCATAAGGTCTGGTAGATTCTCATAAGGTCTGGTAAGGTCTTATACAGTTTGGTAAGGTCTCATAAGGTCTGGTAGAGTCTCATAAGGTCTGGTAGATTCTCATAAGGTTTAGTAAGGTCTGGTAAGGTCTCATAAGGTCTGGTAAGGTCTTATACAGTTTGGTAAGGTCTCATAACGTCTGGTAGAGTCTCATAAGGTCTGGTAGATTCTCATAAGGTCTCATAAGGTCTGGTAGAGTCTCATAAGGTCTGGTAAGGTCTTATACAGTTTGGTAAGGTCTCATAAGGTCTGGTAGAGTCTCATAAGGTCTGGTAGATTCTCATAAGGTCTGGTAAGGTCTTATACAGTTTGGTAAGGTCTCATAAGGTCTGGTAAGTTCGCATAAGCTCTAGTAAGGTTTGGTAAGGTCTCATAAGCTCTGGTAGAGTCTCATAAGGTCTGGTAGATTCTCATAAGGTTTAGTAAGGTCTGGTAAGGTCTCATAACGTCTGGTAGAGTCTCATAAGGTCTGGTAAGTTCGCATAAGCTCTAGTAAGGTTTGGTAAGGTCTCATAAGTTCTAGTAACGTCTGGTAAGGACTCATAAGGTCTGGTAAGGTCTCATAAGCTCTAGTAAGGTCTGGTAAGGTCTCATAAGCTCTAGTAAGGTCTGGAAAGGTCTCATAAGGTCTGGTAAGGTCTTATAAAGTTTGGTAAGGTCTCATAAGGTCTGGTAAGTTCTCATAAGCTCTAGTAAGGTTTGGTAAGGTCTCATAAGGTCTGGTAAGGTCTCATAAGCTCTAGTAAGGTCTGGTAGATTCTCATAAGGTCTAGTAAGGTCTGGTAAGGTCTCATAAGGTCTCATAAGGTCTTATAAGGTTTGGTAAGGTCTCATAAGGTTTGGTAAGGTCTGATAAGGTCTGGTAAGGTCTCATAAGATCTGGTAAGGTCTCATAAGCTCTAGTAAGGTCTGGTAAGGTCTCATAAGCTCTAGTAAGGTCTGGTAAGGTCTCATAAGGTCTGGTGGCATCTCATAAGGTCTGGTAATGTCTCATAAGGTCTGGTAGGGTCTCATAAGGTCTGGTAATGTCTCATAAGGTCTGGTAAGGTCTTGTAAGCTCTAGAAAGATCTGGTATAGTTTCATAAGGTCTGGTAAGGTGTTGGGTTGCGTCTGGTGAAGGTGGAGAGATTAGTATTCCATCTGATTTACTGTAGATGTATCTCCTGTAACTCTATGAAGGAAGTGTTATGTTCCAGGTGCCATGATGTTCTGGAAGCAAAGAAACCATAGTCTTTGGTATTTTGTCAATCTATTGTTTATTTTGTTTTATTGTCTCTCTCTCTGTAGGTCATGCTGGTTGGAGATTCAGGAGTTGGGAAGACTTGTCTACTCGTTCGTTTTAAGGATGGAGCTTTTCTGGCAGGAAGCTTCATTTCAACTGTCGGCATCGACTTCAGAGTAAGAACTGTAGATTACAGCACATTCACTCTCTTCTGTTCTCTGTACATCACTGTCTGAGGAAAAACACTCATCTCCAAAATATTGACTTTACAGAAGAGAGCGAAAACTCTCTGAACGTCTAGTGTAAGTTAATGTAAAGAGGTTCATTTGTCATGAAATTTTCACACACTGTAAATGTTTTCAAATAATGCAGAAAAATAAACATCGACAAAAACAGAGAGACATGATTTTTATTGGACAGTGATGAAATATGAAGCTCACTACCAACAACGTATATTACGAAAACATCCATTAGCGTTTGGAACAAACCTCATATTTTATTTCTTATTTGTTTTTATTTTTTACTTATATATATTTATTTATATATATGATCAAATGATCCTTTAACAGGACAGAAGCGAGTGTTGTGGGTATTGATACTCTGTGAAAATGCAGTTATGATCTGATATCTTGTTTATGTGAAATACATTGTGTGTGAGAGTCTGACTGCAGACGTACATGGTTAATGTAAAGTACAGTGCAGATCACAGAAGTCTGTATGTTTAGTCACATCTGTAACCTTTATTACACACAACTGAACACATGTAACTAATACTAATAAATTTTAGAACATTTTTAGAAACATATTTTACAAATACATTTTTTGGCCATATTTATATGTTGCAAAAATATATTTGGTAAATATATTTGGAATATATATGTTTTTCCATATGGGAACTGTTGTTAAGCAGGGATTGGAGGGCTGAGAACAGAGGGTGGAGCTTTGGATCGACACATTCAAGAAAGATATAGAGTGTAAAATATGATTCAGTGACTGTACTTTAAAACAACCCGTCAAATTTCATTATTTTAAAATTGCAGCTTAAACCAATTCTTTCACCATTTGGATGGATAAGCTTGTGGTCATCAGCAGGACTGACCACATTTAAACAGGCCTGAACCTGACTCTGCACCTGAATGTACATTTAGCATGTGCCTTATTTTGGATGTGTTTTGCAAATGAACTTGAAGGACTGTAGAGAGAAAACTGGTGACTCAGCGCATAAAAGATCATGAAGTGGGTAGAAAAAAACACCAGCCTTATGCCAGGGGTCACTCAGACCTTCTTCTGAGGAGCTTTCTGACAGGAGCCAGAGTATTCCCAGCAGAGACTATTCCCAGCAGTGAGTATTCCCAGCAGAGAGTATTCCCAGCCGAGAGTATTCCCGGCAGAGAGCCATAACAAAAGCCAAGACTCTCAAATTCTGATAAATTTATTTTCTCATTCAGAAACAATGTGCATTATTAATAGAGGATTATTTTTAAGCAAAGGATTTAAGTCAAGCTGACTTGTGATCTAATTGGCTGGAGTCATAATGTGTGGAAGGTGTGAGTTTGAAGTAAACAGGGATTGGGTAGAGGGTACGAGGGGTGGAGGGTTGGGGGGGGGCTCAGTGTATGTGTTTGCTTATAGTGAGATTTGCTGATACGGCTCTCCTGTCCTTCCTGTCTGTGACCCCTCCAGACTGATAGTCAACCATATAAACACCACCCTGTGCCAAAACATTCAAATAATGTTGATAAGACTTTTGAAAAGGGCTGTTCGAGTGTTTCTTAAAGACTTCAGATCCTTAATGTACACTGCATGTCCAAAAGTATCTGGATGCTCCATGTAATGAATAAGTTCAGCTACTGTAGGGTCACTCATTGATGACACAGCGTGTATGATCTCAATAAAAAAGCACTGACCAATAGAATGGGACACTCTGGATCAGCTGCACATGATCCTAAGGTCTCCATGTCCAATGCCAAGCGTGGGCTAGAGGGGTATAAAGCCCCCCAGCATTGGGCTGTGGAGCAGTGGAACTGTGTTCTCTGGAGTGATGGAGCTCCATCCAATACCTTTGGGATGAGTTAGTGACGAGTAGAGGCTGTTAGTGCAGCACAGACTCACTATTAACACATTCATTTCTGTAAGGATAGTGTAAGTGAATGGTATCTGAATGTGTTCTTGGGGGCCACAACACTGAGCAGTGTCTGTCATCGTGGTAAACACAGTGAAATATATTGCCTGCTTTAAAGTTTAAGTGACTTTAAGGTCAGTCAGAGGTCAGAGATAAAGCAGACGAGTAGTGCTGAAATTTTACTCGTGGCGTTGGACGTTTACGCAAACAACAACAACTGCTTTCACTGTGTCAAAGTGAAAAACATGACAAACACGTTTCTGACTGTTTATAACAGTGAAATTACAGATTATATTTCCTTCCTGTGTTGTAGAATAAAGTGCTGAACATTGATGGAGTGAAGGTTAAACTACAGGTAAGAAAAATGTATCATATTTATTTACCTTCCAGCTGAACTGATACAGTATTTACACAAATATACACTTCTTAGATATAATGACTATTTGATGGTGATGATAGTAATGATGATGGTTATGGTATTGATGATGTTGATGATTATTGGTGATTATTATTATGATGATAATGTTGATGGTGATGATAAATGATTGTGATGATGGTGGTGGTGATGGTGATGATGATGATGATGATGATGATGATGGTGATGATGGTGATAATGATAAATGATGGTGGTGGTGATGGTAATGACGGTGATGATGGTGATGCCGATGGTGATGGTGATGATGATAATGATGACGATGATAGTGATGGTGATGATGGTGATGATGATGATTGTGTTGATAGTGATGATGGTGATGATAGTGATGATGGTGATGATAGTGATGATTGTGTTGATAATGATGATGGTGATGATGATAATGGGGTAGATGATGATGACGGTGAAAGTGATGATGGTGATGATGGTGATGATAATGATGATTGTGATGGTGATGATGATAGTGATGATAATGGCGATGATGATGATGATGGTGGTGATGATGTTGAAGGTGATGATGATGGCGATGATGGTGATGATGATGATGATGATGATGATGATGATGGTGATGATAATGGCGATGATGTTGATGTTGATAATGATGATGATGTTGAAGGTGATGATGATGATGATGATAGTCTTCCTGATCTGTAGATTTGGGACACGGCTGGTCAGGAGAGGTTCAGGAGTGTGACTCATGCGTACTACAGAGACGCTGACGGTGAGTTCTTCCTCCTGAGTTGAGTGATGAAGACTGAGACAGCTGGACACTCAGTGTTTATTTATTCAGAGTCAGGAAACTGATTTACTGAACTTCATCAGCTCCTCTGGAGATTCAGAGTGTAGAGTACAAAGTCAATCTTTAACTGTAGGATCAGTGTTATTGTGAATCAGCCCACTTTTATCTGGTGGGCCAGGTGGTCAGAGGAGAGCCTTTGAGTACATCTGTATTGTAGTGTTATCAAGTCAAAGTTTAGTAATACATCACTTTTTACAGCATTTGTTGTCACAAAGCAGCTTTACAGAAAAATCCAGGTCTGAGCCCCCATGAGCGTCACCAGTGACGGCAGTGGCAAGGAAAAACTCCCTAAGAGCAAGAGGAAGAAACACTGAGAGGAACTGAGACTCAAAAGGGGAACCCATCCTCCTCTGGTCAACACCGGATAGCAAACAGCGTTAGTATAAAATATTAGAATACAAAACGGGAAAAACAGGCGGAGCAATGGTTAATTAGATAGCTTGAGTTTATGCAGCAGCATCAGCAGCAGGAGGGTCAGTTCATGTAAGGTTTGCACAGCGTCACACAGCGTGAAGCTCAATGGTGGTCTAAATGGTCCAGAAGGCTGAAGTGGTCCAGAAGGCTAACAGCATCAGACGCACAGGATGGGCAGCTGTTCAACTCGGCAAAGAGAAAGAAATACACAGAGAGTCAGTTCTGTACAGAGTGACTGATCACTGATTACAGTGTAACAGAGCAGCAGAGACTCCGGCAGGTCTAGATATTACAGCCTCACTAAGAGGGAGAAACCAGAAAGGTAACAGAGTCATGAGGCTCCCTGAGATGTCAGCGCCCCTCCACTCCACCGTCAACAAACCTGAGTGAGTGCGTGAGGCAGCGGGACGACGGCACCAACACTCCCAGTTTACCATAATACTCCATGACCATGAACCCCAGATCTGCACCTTTTATCTAACAGGGAAAACTAATTACCAAAGGCTCCACTTAACAAGTGGGTTTTTAGCCTAGACTTAAAGACTGAGGCTGTGTCTGAGTCCTGAACACTGACTGGAAGACCATTCCAAAGCTGGGGGGCTTTGTATGAGAAGGCTCCGCCCCCTGATGTAACTTTATTAATTCTAGGTACTAATAGTGAGCAGCTCCTTGTGATCTAAGATGGTTCATAGTATGAGAGAAGTTCACTCAGGTACTGAGGCGCAAGTCC
>NW_023494790.1:38098747-38108747 GCF_904425465.1 Colossoma macropomum
AACAAGGTGAGAATCTGACAGTAGAACATGTTCCTCTGTTCTTCTCTCCTCAGTTTCCTCTGTAGATGATACAGATTCAGTGCTACATCATGGATGGAGATGATGATGGAGATGATGGTGATGGAGATGATGATGGAGATAATGATGATGGAGATGATGGTGATGGAGATGATGATGGAGATGATGATGGAGATGATGGTGATGGAGATGATGATGGAGATGATGATGGAGATAATGATGATGGAGATAATGATGATGGAGATGATGGTGATGGAGATGATGATGGAGATGATGGTGATGGAGATGATGATGGAGATGATGATGATGGAGATGATGATGGAGATAATGATGACGGAGATGATGGTGATGGAGATGATGATGGTGATGGAGATGATGATGATGGAGATGATGGTGATGGAGATGATGATGGAGATGATGGTGATGGAGATCATGATGGAGATGATGATGGAGATGATGGTGATGGAGATGATGATGGAGATGATGACGGAAATGAAGTGAATCTGTTTGTTAATGTGTTTCAGGCTGACTCTACTCATGAGCGAGTGGTGAAGAGAGAGGAGGGAGAGAAACTGGCGAAGGTACTTTTTCATTAACAATCTGTGAATCTGGTTTTCAGGTTGTGGGTCATAGTTTAGGGTCAAAGGGCACCACCACATTCCACCGCATGGTACCGGCCCAACTTGGTTCCAGCTTCATTTTTCCCTGCAGATATAGCGCCCCCTCTATGTAGCTGGTCGCCATAGCGACACAGCACAAAGCTGCTGTGAAGGAGATAAATGTTGTTCAGAAGAGGCAGCGAGACGAAAGACTGCTGAAAACACAAGAGAGTTCTGGGTGTTCATGTTATTATAGATTCATTCTTGGTGTTTTAATGTTTTTGTGCTGAGTGTTTTTCTCAGTGACGCTGTTCTGAGCCGGCGTGTATCAGAGACGTCACGCATATCAGGGTTACTGTGTTTGTTCTAAAGGAGTTCGGAGTTCCCTTCATGGAGACCAGCGCAAAGTCCGGCCTGAATGTGGAACTGGCCTTCACTGCTGCAGCAAAGTGAGTCGTGCTGACCGTCTGATTCAGACTGCATTCAGTTTTAACATAAAACAGAATTAAACCAGATAAAACCAGCAGGACATTCTCTTTCTCTCTCTCTCTCTCTCTTTCTCTCTGTGTTCTGTCTCTCTCTCTCTCTCTGGGTGTGTGTTCTGTCTCTCTCTCTCTTTCTTTCTCTTTCTCTGTGTGTGTGTGTTCTCTCTCTCTCTCTGTTCTGTCTCTCTCTGTCTGTGTGTGTTCTGTCTCTCTCTCTGTTGTCTCTCTCTCTCTCTCTCTCTCTCTCTCTCTCTGTGTTGTCTCTTTCTCTCCCCCTCTGTGTGTGTGTTCTGTGTGTGTGTGTGTTCTGTCTCTCTCTCTCTCTCTGTCTCTGAGTCTCTCTCTCTGTGTGTGTGTGTGTGTTCTGTGTGTGTTCTCTCTCTCTCTGTCTCTGAGTCTCTCTCTCTGTGTGTTCTGTGTGTGCACTACCGACCATATTTACACCCTACACACCCTAATCAACCAACATATTCACCAACAAAATAAAAGAAAAGTTTTTGCATGTTTTATAGATTTTAAAAAAGCATTTGATTCTATTTGGCAAGAAGGTTTATATTACAAAATTCTCCAAGTCGGTGTCGGGGTAAAGTCTATGACATCATTAAATCAATGTATGTCAATAATAAATGTGGAATAAAAATTGGCAATAAAATGACAGATCTCTTCACTCGAGGCTGTGGTGTCAGGCAGGGTTGCTGCTTGTCCCCTACTCTATTTAACATGTACATTAATGATTTAGCTGTGTTACTGGAGCGATCTGCAACACCTGGCCTGACACTAAACCAAACGGACGTTAAATTTCTCCTCTACGCAGATGACCTTGTGCTGCTATCGCCCACTGAAAAGGGGCTACAGCAGCACTTGGATCTGCTAGAGCAGTACTGTTAGAACTGGGCCCTGACAGTCAACCCAAACAAATCTAAAGTCATGATCTTCCAAAAGAAAGCCGGATCTCAGGAAAGCAGATATATGTTCAATCTAGGAGACACCGCCCTGGATCAAACACTTTCCTATGATTACCTGGGACTAAAGATTAGTGCCTCAGGAGGCTTCAGTCTGGCAGTGAATGCACTGAAAGAAAAGGCCTGCAGGGCCCTCTATTCAATCAGGAAACAAGATTAACATCCCAATCAGAATCTGGACAAAGATCTTCGACAGTGTAGTCCTGCCCACTGCGCTGTACGGTAGTGAAGTCTGGGGTCCACTCAGTCATCGTGACTACACTAGATGGGACAAGCATCCCACTGAAGTCCTGCATGCAGAATTTTGCAGAATGATTTTAAATGTCCAAAGAAAAACGCCAGCGAATGCCTGCAGGGCTGAATTAGCCGATTCCCTCTAATCACGAACACTGAAAAAAGAACACTGAAATTTTGGATGCACCTTAAATCGAGTCCCAAAACAACACTGCAGTTTCAGGCACTCAAAGACGAAGAGCTGGACCCTGAAAAGAGTCCCCTGTGTCAGCTGGTACAGAGACTGACCACCTCACTGACCCCCAACAACCCAAACTCTCTGACCAGCACTGCTTCCCAAACACCAATCAGAGTAAACCAAATTATTAAACAACGCAAAAACACTTACCTGGAACATTGGAAACACCAAATTCACTCACAAAACAGACTGAACTGCTTTCTGGCCCTAAAACAGGAAAACAGACTGGCTGAATATCTTGTTACTGTCCAAGATATGAAGCAGAGACGGATCCTCACCAAATACAGACTCAGTGACCACAGCCTGGCCATCGAGAGAGGCAGGTTTGAAAAGTCCTGGGTAGCGAGAGAGGAGAGAGTGTGTGGTCACTGCAGGACAGGTGAGGTAGAGACAGAGGTGCACTTCCTACTGAACTGCCCAAAATATGATTCTATTAGAAATAAATATTTTAATCAATTTGAAAAACAGATAAAGAACTTCAGGACGCTGGGAGATACAGATAAATTAGCGATTATATTAGGAGAGGGTCCAGCAGCGTCCACTGCAGCTAGATATGTGTACGAGTGCCATACACTCCGGGACAGTGAGTGACCACCACGCCACAGCCTTTACTCACAGTTATATATGTACATATGTAATATAGATGTCCTTCATATATATATATATATATATATATATATATATATATATATATATATATATTTCCCTACATTTGATTATTAACATTTTCTTTTCTCTTCTTTATTATAAACTACACACATATTCAATAGGTTTTGTTTTATTATTACATGTACTTTTATATTATTAATTTATGATTAACACTTTCTGTTCTTAATTATTACATTATCATATATTAATCTTGGTTTATATTTTGTTTTATTATTATTTTTTTAATATTTTTCTTTCTTAACTTTTAATATATAGATCATTTTTGTTGTGCTTTGACAATACAAATGTACGTTTGTCATGTCAATAAAGCAAATTTGAACTTGAACTTGTGTGTTTTCTCTCTCTCTCTTTCTGTCTCTGAGTCTCTCTCTCTCTGTGTGTGTTCTCTCTGTCTCTCTCTCTTTGTGTTCTCTCTGTCTCTCTCTCTCTCTCTCTCTCTGTGTGTGTGTGTTCTCTCTGTCTCTCTCTCTCTCTGTGTTCTCTCTCTCTCTGTGTTCTCTCTGTCTCTCTCTCTCTCTCTCTCTCTGTGTGTGTGTGTGTGTGTTCTCTCTCTCTCCCTCTCTCTCTCTCTCCCTCTCTCTCTCTCTCTCTCTCTCTCTCTCTCTCTGTGTGTGTGTTCTCTCTGTCTCTCTCTCTCTCTGTGTTCTCTCTCTCTCTCTCTCTCTGTGTGTGTGTTCTCTCTGTCTCTCTCTCTCTGTGTGTTCTCTCTCTCTCTGTGTTCTCTCTGTCTCTCTCTCTCTCTCTCTCTCTCTCTGTGTGTGTGTTCTCTCTGTCTCTCTCTGTGTGTTCTCTCTCTCTCTCTCCCTCTCTCTCTCTCTCTCTCTCTCTCTCTCTCTCTCTCTGTGTTCTCTCTCTCAATTCAATTCAATGTTGCTTTATTGGCATGACAAATATTAACACTTGTATTGCCAAAGCTTTTGTTGGGAGATTAAGAACAAAGTACAACATATACAAAAAGCAGTAACAGATATAAAGCAATAACAGATATAAAGCAATAACAGATATAGCAGGTGTTATAATAATAATAATAATAATATAATAATAATAATAATAATAATAATAAGCAGAATGTATGTGTTTATAGGTGTGAATCTCTGACATGGTGTGGTCACTCACTGTCCCTCAGAGTGTGGCAGGTGTGAACGTACTGCGCTGCCAGTGTGCAGACCTCTTTATGTTCTCCTAGAACGTACGGCAGCTTCTCTGTGGGGGGAAGATTTTCGAATACAGGACATGTTTTGGTGATTTTACTGAAGAATTCTGTTCTAATCTGAGTAAATTTGGTACATTCAGTCAGAAAGTGCAGCTCTGTCTCAGGCCTGTTCTGCTGGCACTGCTGGCACAGTCTTTCCTCTTTTGGTAGCCAAGATTTCCTGTGTCTGCCCGTCTCTATGGCCAGACGGTGCTGACTGAGTCTGTACTTCGTCAAGGTGGACCTCAGTTTAGGGTCAGTCAGTGTGCTCAGGTAATCTGCTACACTGTACTGACGTTTTAGGGCCAAATAACACTGCAGTTTACTCTGTGAGTTTGACTCGGTTTCCCAATAGGTGAGATAATTCAGTTTGAGCTGTTTTGTAATTTGGTTCACTCTAATTAGGTTTCCTAGTGTGTTCTGGTCCTGAGCCTGTGGAGTGTTAGTGTGTGTTAGTGGGGTGTTAGTGTGTGTTAGTGAGGTGTTAGTGTGTGTTAGTGTTGAACTGTGCTTCAGGACCAGCTGAGTGAGGGGACTGTTGTCTTTGCTCAACTCTTGGTACTGCAGGGCTTTATAATGATATGAGTGAGGGTCGCTGTCTTTTAAATGTGTCCAAAATTTGATTGCCCTTTTTTGTATTTTTATAATTAATGGAAATCGGCCTAATTCTGCCCTGCATGCGTTGTTTGTGGCGTTTCTGTGCACCTTTAAAATAATTTTACACAGCTCTGCATGCAGGGTCTCAGTCGGATGTTTGTCCCATTTGTGAAATTCCTGATTAGTAAGCGGGCCCCACACTTCACTGCCATAAAGGGCAATAGGTTCAATTACTGATTCAAATATTTTTAGCCAAATTCTGATTGGAATTTCCACAGGAATTTGTTGTTTTATGGCATAGAAAGCCCTGCGAGCTTTGCCTCTCAGTTCATTCACTGCCAAGTTAAAATTTCCAGAAGAACTGATGTTTAAACCTAAATAACTGTAACTATTTGAATACTGAATATTATTCATACCTAACCTAAATGTGTGTTGTTTTCCCTGAGATCTGGATCTTTTCTGAAATATCATTACATTTGTCTTTTTTAGGTTTACTGCCAGGGCCCAGGTCTGGCAGTACTGCTCTAACAGGTCCAGGTTCTGCTGTAGGCCCTGTTCTGTGGGGGACAGCAGAACCAGGTCGTCTGCATAGAGCAGGAATTTAATCTCTGAGTCGTGCAGAGTGAGGCCGGGAGCTGTGGACTCCTCTAATATCTTCGCCAATTCATTAATGTAAATATTAAATAGTGTTGGGCTTAAACAGCAGCCCTGTCTCACTCCGCGCTCCTGGGAGATGGAGTTTGTTTGTTTATTGCCAATTTTTATGCCGCATTTATTTCCTGTATACATTGATTTAATTAGATCATATGTTTTACCCCCTACACCGCTTTCTATAAGTTTATAGAATAATCCTTGGTGCCAAATAGAATCAAAAGCCTTTTTGAAATCAATAAAACATGCAAAAATTTTGGTATTATTTTGGACGATGTATTTATCAATTAGGGTGTGTAGGGTGTAAATATGATCGGTGGTGCGGTAATTTGGTAAAAATCCAATTTGACTTCTACTCAAGACATTGTGCTCCATAAGGAAGTTTAGAAATCTGGAATTTAAAATGCTGCACAGTAACTTCCCCAGATTACTGTTCACACAGATGCCTCGGTAATTGTTTGGGTCGAATTTATCTCCACTTTTAAAGATTGGGGTTATTAGTCCTTGATTCCAGATTTCAGGGAAGTAACCTACACTCAGAACCAGATTAAATAACTTTAGAATAGCTAATTGAAATTTAGAAGTTGAGTTTTTTATCATTTCATTCAGTACTCCATCAGGCCCACAGGCTTTCTTTGGTCTTAGTTTGTTAATGTTCTCCTTCAGTTCCTGCTCAGTAATTGAGGAGTCTAAAGGGTTCTGATTATCCTTTATAGCCAATTCTAGTTCTTCAAGCTTTTTGTTTATATGGTTTTGCTGAGGATTCGTACTCGAGTCTACTTTGCTGAAGAGTGTTTTGAAATGATCTGTCCAAATATCACTGTTTTGTATTGCCAGTTCTTCATGGTCTCGTTTTTTAAGCTTGTTCCAGTTCTCCCAGAACTGGTTTGTTCTGATTGACTCCTCGATTAGTGTCAGCTGTTTGTGAGTGTACTGAGTCTTTTTGGTTCTGAGTGTACGTTTATATTGCTTTAAAGTTTCACAGTAAAGAAGGCGAATGTTAGAGTTGTTTGGATCTCTATGCTTTTGATTTGACAATTTTCTGAGTTTCTTTCGCATATTTTGGCACTCTTGATCAAACCAGTTGTCTTCTTTATTCAGTGTAGGTTTTGATATATTCTTAATTTTCAGTTTTGCCTTTTTTGCTGTTTTTTCAAAGGTTGTGTTTAGGTTCTTTACTGCCAGATTGACACCTTCTTTACTGTGAGTGTGTGTGGTGTCCAGAAAGCTGTCTAAAAGTGTCTGAATTTTGGGGTCTCTGATTGCTTTCTGGAACTCCTCTGTGCTGTTTTGGGCCCATCTGTATGGTCTCCTGATGCTGTACAGCTTACTGGGCTGAGTGTGTGCAGTGCTGTTAGTCTCTGTCCTTTTAATGAACACAGTGATTTGGCTGTGGTCAGACAGAGGGGTTAGGGCTTTAACAGTGAACGCACTGAGATTGAAAGGGTCTAAGTCTGTTATCATATAATCTACTGTGCTGTTCCCAAGAGGTGAGCAAAACGTGTATCTTCCCAAAGAGTCCCCTCGTGTCCTACCATTGACGATGTACAGACCCAGACTCTGACAGAGCTGCAGGAGTTCTTTTCCATTCCTGTTTGTTACGTTGTCGTGATTGTTTCTGGGGGGATGAAGAAAATTGTTGTTAATAAAGGACATTTTCTTTGTGTTAAATTGATCTTGTGCATGTATGAAGTCAGGTTGTGTCCCTGTTCTGGCGTTCAGATCCCCACAGATCAGCACATTTCCCTGGGCCTGGAAATGGCACGCCTCTCTCTCCAACTCAGAAAACATGTGTTCGGAGTAGTAGGGGGATTCTGAGGGGGGGATGTATACAGCACAGAGGAACAGGTCCTTGTGTGAAGACGTTATGTTTTTTTTTATTTTAAGCCAAATAAGGTATTTTTCTGTTTTTACAACGTCTATGTACTGATGTAGATTTGATCTATACCAAATAATTAGTCCTCCTGAGCATCTGCCTTGGCGTACTGTACTCAGCTTTTGGGACGGTACTATAATTTCTCTGTATTCTTTGGGGCAGTGAGTGACCGTGTCAGCCTTGCACCATGTCTCCTGTAGGATAATGATGTCAAGGTCTTTGATAGAGTTTTGAAAATCATAATTTAGGCTTTTCAAGCCAAAGGCTGATGAGCTCAAGCCTTGGATATTCCATAAACTAACTGAAAGTGAGGCTATTTTTAATTTAGTTCTTTTCTATTTAAAATGAGATGAACTGTGAAAAACAACTAATATCCTATTAATCTAAATAACTTTTCTTATACAGTATTTGCCAGTCTTAATACAAAACAGTAATGCACAATGTACAATGAATATGGGTTTTTTTTCTTTGGTTTTCCCTTTCATGGAGCTCCTGTGCAGTTTTTATATGAGTCTAGTGCAGATGTACTGCAATAATTGCTTGATCTCACCCATGTCTTGAGTGGCAGGTGCTCCTCTGAGGACATCAGCGTAGCTGCGGTGCTGCTGTGGGCTGTGTTTCTGAGTTCCGAGTAGTTGGGTGTTGGTACCTCTGCTGTCTGGCTGGTTCTGATGTGTTGGTGACCTTGCTGGGTGATGAAGTGCTGCTCTGGGTTGTGAGGGGCGTTGTGCAGGTCTGACTGGTGGGGTGCGCTGAACTGGTTGAGGCAGGTTGTGCTGGCATAGTTGCTGTCCTGGCTGGGATCTTTGGGGGAGTTTGCGTGCTGGTGGGCTTCTGGTGGGTGCGTGGTTGTAGTAGGGCTTCTCTGTTGCTGGGTGCTCTCCTCTGTGTTTGATGGTCATGTGAGTTTGTCGACCCAGTGCTACATCCTTCAGTGTTTTAGCAAATTCTTTGACTATATGCCTGTTTAAGTGCACATGGTCATAGAGGTGATAAGGGGTTATGCTGGAATGGTGAGCCAGGTGTACATTGGGGATGAGGGCACATCCTCTGGAGATATCTGCATTAACTCTCTGAATGGTGGCAGGATGGAAGTCCTTTCGGGGCAGGATGGTGGAGACTATGATTTTGGCACTGGGAAAAGTCTCCGCAGCCCTCTGTGCTACTCTGCAGACCAGTCCTCCAACTCTCTCCTGCTCTGCTCTAAGGTCATTTGTGCCTGTGTGGATGATGATGCAGGCAGGCTTGTCAAGGATGTTGTCAGAGAGGATTTGATGGGCATCGTTCGTTCTTGGGCACCATATCTTCAGAGTTTTCTGGTTTGGGAAGAGCTTCTTTTCTTGTAGGAATCTTCCATTTGAATCAATGAGTATTGCAACATCAGTGTCTCTCTGCAGTGCACCAGTCCTGCTGGTCTGTGAGTCTTGGGTTTGAGTGGTGAGAGTTTTGTCTGTTTGTTGTTTCTTTTCCTGTTTGTGGGGGGTTGTGGGTGTGACTGAGACTGTTGCAGGGTGGTCTCTTTGTGTGGGGGGCGTCATCTGGGTGTTGGCTGGTTTAGTGTTGCTAGGAGCGGGCTCTGTTGGGGTTGGAGAAGGTTGGGCATGCTCAGTGTGGGCAGTGTTCTGGAGGGCAGTCTGAGGCTGTAGCTGTGTTTTGAGGATCTCTATGATGGTGTCCCTGTGGTGTATCTCCTGTCTGAGGCCTACCAACTCTCTTTTTAGCTCCTCTTTCAGGTCTGCAAGTTCCCTTTTAGCATTTTCCTTGTACTCTGCTAGCTCTCTTCTTAGTGAGTCCCTGTCCTCAAGCATGTTATCTATGTTTCTCCTCAGCTCCTGCACTGTCACTTTCAGCTGGTGTTTGGTTTGGCTGAGCTGGTCTCTGAGGGGTTCAGTGTGGGAGCTGGTGGACATGTGGGTCTGTATCTGCTCCTTCAGTCCTACTAGCTCTACCTCCAGCAGGGAGAGGCTGTCTCTGAGCTGTGCTATGGTGGTGTGGAGGAGTGGACTTGGGGAAGAGGCTGAGGGGACTGTGTCTTTTGCAGAAGTGGGGTGGATGTGGGGGGGCTCTATTTCTCCATCATTACTGTGTGTTTGAGGAGTGATGACTGTTCTCTCTCTTTCACACTGCTCTTTGAGGGATGGGAAGGCTTCCTCAAACTGTTTCAGTGCAGCTTCGCTTCCTTGCACCAAGACTGTCCCATTCTGATACATGTTGACTGTTAGGAATCTGCTTTCTGGGATTTTTTCACAGTCTTCAAAGATACAAATCTGTCTACCTTTGCAGATTCCACGCTTCGTTATATATTTGTAATTTTTACAGACAACTGAATGCCACATGTCTGTGTGTTCAGTGTAGAACAGCAGGTTGGTGATGGTGCTTTTCCCTTTAATTAGGCTGCAGTCTTTAAATAAGGTTTCTGGACTTTCTCTCTGTGTTTTTAGCTTGTACTGCTGCTTGCTGCTCTCAGAGTGAGTGTCTG
>NW_023494790.1:38113747-38138747 GCF_904425465.1 Colossoma macropomum
AAACAGAAATAAAAGAGTTAACAGAAACAATGCCATGTAAAATCCTCCACTGTAGATCTGCCACTTTTTTGGTTAACGGTGGTTTATACAGTGCTCTCCATTGTGGCTTCACCTCGTCAGCGAGACCCAGAGCATCTCGCCACGGCGTATCAGCTCTGCTCCCCAGTCTCTTTCTGTTAAAAACCTTCACACAGGCTGTGTAGAGCAGCTTGCCAGAGACTGAACTCAGGTCCATGCTCAGCTCCTCTTTACAGTCCAGAATGGGGCCCTGACAGTCCTGCAGGTCAGGAGTGATGGTAACCTTGGGGAAGGGGTCATCCTCATCTGGGCTGAGCACTCCTGCACCATAGTCCTTTATCAGTGCACGTCCCTCCGAGGACAGCACTGACCTCCAGCACTGCAGGAGTTTGGCCACAACACGCAAGGACCTCACTCCCAAGCGCACCGCCAGGTCCTCCGCACAGTCCAGACCAGGTCCTGCAACTTCCACCAGCTGACGGAGGGTAAAGATGTTGGAGGAAACCAGAACCCTGACCAGTGCGGGGAACGTTTCGCTTGAAATGTCCAGCCGCGACCCACAGAGAACAGAAGCCGGTGTAAAGAGGTGCTGCTTAGTCCAGACGTTAAAAAAACTCCAAATTCTAAAAAGTCCACGATAAAACATAGGCAGGCCAGCGATGTCCAGCGCCTTAGAGCTCATAAAAAATAGAGCTCTGTCCAGCCCCATACTCCCAACAGTATGTAAAATCCTGCATGCCACTTCTCTCCATACCAAGTCCTTAGGGCCACTCAGGAGTCTCTGAATGAACTGGAGGCGAAAGGCAGCAGTCCTGCTGGCTAAGTGAACCAGCCCTTGTGCTCCTTCTTCTTTGGGTAGATAGAGGACGGCCTGTGGTAACCAGTGCAATCTGTCCCAAAAAAAGTCCACTAGCAGTGCCTGTAGGTCAGCAAGAAGATTTGGTGGGGATCTACACAAGCCAATTTGTGCCATAAAAAGGAAGCAACAAGGTTACTGACAATGAGAACCTGTCCCCTATAAGACAGCTGAGGCACTAGCCAAGTCCATCTGCCCAGATGTCCCTTCACTTTCTCAATGGTGCCCTCCCAGTTTTGCTTTGCACACTCACTGTCCCCCAAATACACTCCAAGATACTTAAACCCACCCGTCCTCCATGACAATCCAGGCAGTGTAGGTTCCCCACCAGTCCATTCCCCCACTAAAACAGCTTCACTTTTGCTCCAGTTCACTTTAGCAGATGATAAAATCCTAAAATCATTTAAAACATCCACTAAAATGTCCACATCTCTCTGTGAGCTGATTAAAACCACTAGGTCATCTGCACAGGCTGAAACACAGACAGGTGTGCTACAGTTTGGTATCTCAAGGCCAGAGAGCTTCTGTCTCAGCTGGCAGAGCAGAGGCTCAATTGATAATGAGTACAACATGCCAGAGAGAGCACAACCCTGTCTGATGCCTCTGAGGAATTTAAAAGGAGCACATAAACCACCGTTAACCTTGAGTACACTCTCAATGTCACTGTACAGAACCTTGATCATAGCTATAAAACCTGGGCTGAACCCAAAGTTCTCCAGAACTTTCCACAAATATGCATGCTCAACCCGGTCAAAAGCCTTTTCCTGGTCTAAGAAAATAAGACCAGTCCTCAATCCCAATAGCCTGGAGACGTCCAAAACATCCCGAATTAAATAAATATTATCAAAAATAGACCTACCAGGCACACAGTACGTCTGGTCAAGATGTACCACCTGCTCCATCACCTTCCCAAGTCTTGAGGCTAACGCTTTAGAGAGCAACTTGCAGTCTGTGCACAGCAATGCCACAGGGCGCCAGTTCTTCAGCACCATCAGGTCTCCTTTTTTCGGTAGCAAGGTCAGGACAGCTCTCCTGCAGCTCAGAGGAAGTTTTCCTTCCTGTACACTGACCTGGAGCACTTCAAGCACATCCTGACCCAATATACGCCAAAATGCCTTGTAAAATTCCACTGGGAGACCATCAATCCCTGGTGCCCGGCCGTTTTCCATACCCTGAAGGGCCTCATACAACTCTCCCAAAGAGAGCTCAGCATCAAGCAGGGTGGCAGACTGCTGTGTGATTCCGGCCTGCAGTGGGAAGAACCTCTCCTCCACCTCCTTGGAACAGGCCTGTTCACTCTCAAACAGCTTAGAGAAAAAGCTGACTGTCTGCTGGCGAATTTCAGAAGGCTCAGAAACGTGATCCCCCGATTCAGACCGCACAGCATGCATAAACCTTTTCTGTCCGTTTTTGCGCTCTAGACCGAAGAAGAACTTTGAAGGAGCATCCATTTCCATCACATTCTGGAAACGTGAACGGACCAGCGCCCCCTGTGCTGTAATGCCCAGCAGGTCAGCTAACGCAGCTTTTTTTCTTTTAAGAGCTTTAATATGCTCTTGATCTCCTGTGGCCTCCCCCAAACACTGGAGCGCCACTATTTCAATCTCCAGCGCTTTTAGAGATCTGATTATGTCCCTGGTGACATTGAAAGTGTACTGTTGGCAGAACACTTTAATTTGTACCTTTGCTACGTCCCACCACTGTTGTAATGAATTAAAAGATGTTTTCTGTGACTTAAAAACATCCCAAAAAAAAGTAAAAGACTCCTTAAAATTAATGTCATCTAAAAGTGCAGTATTAAAATGCCAGTATGCACTCTGAGGCTTAATGTTACGTTTTCTAACACTGAACCATACAATGATCAGAGAAACCAACAGGAGAAATAAAACACTGCGTAAAAACAGACAAATGATGTCTAAAACTGTAAAACCGATCAAGTCTGGCCAATGAGAGGGCATTATCCCTACAGTGCGTCCATGTGTACTGTCTTTGGTTACCATGTAAAGTCCTCCATATGTCACACAGGTCATGAGCCTCTAAGAGTTCACACAGACGTTGGCGGGAAGCAGTGTGTGGTTCTAGGTGGTTCCTATCCAAGTTATCTGCTGCACAGTTAAAATCCCCACCCAGAACTAAAAAGTCAGTAAAATCACAGTTGGAGATAAGAGAACTCAGCCTGTCTAAGAAGACCATCCTCTCCACTGCTACAGTGGGAGCAGAGACACAGATAAAAACAAAGGTTTCATTCTCATAACAGGCTTGTACTTTCAGCAGCCTCCCAGGTAAAATCTCATCAACTGTGTACGAGTGAGGAATAAAATTATTCGAAAATAAAACACCAACTCCACCACTAACAGTGGAGTTGTGACTTAAAATGACCAGCCCTTCCCACTCTTTAGCCCAGTCTACAGCGTTATCACCATCACTGTGTGTCTCCTGGAGAAAGAACACATCAGCGCGCTTCTGTTTCGCCAGCTCATAAAACATGGCCCTCTTCCCACCGTCTCTCGCCCCATTTATATTCAGAGTAGCGATCTTAATGTCACTCATTAAAATAATAAAAGGGCATAAAACTGTGATGCGAGGGCCGGTCTGAAACAGGGACCAAACACACTAAACATCCTCATCAGGACCTGCTTTATGTAGTTTAGTCAGTATCATTTTTAGTCTAAAAATTTCCAGTGCAGTAAAAGACCCCTCCCTCCTGAAGTGTTTAACATCGTGTATGAACTGCTGGGGGTCCGTAAAGTGCTTTTCCACCTGCACACCTCTGAACCCTTTAGTCACACTGAGGAATTTTTTGATCTCTTCAGCAGTGTAGCGTACAGGTAGCCTCTCCTCCTGAGAGCACGCTGACCAGCCAGAGTCAGACAGAGAACCCTCACTATCAGTGTCGGCCTCAGCACCACTAAGCTCCTTTTTCGCCTGCTTATTCCCCCTCCCCCTCCCTCGCTTCTTCCTTTTAGCGTGAACTTTAAAAACAGGCTCATCCACCATGTCTACATCAGCCACAGCTTCCAGCACCACCACTTCAGCAGAGGCAGCTTCACTACAGCCACTCACCACAGCGGTCTGCCCCTCAGAGATAGCAGTGCCCCCCTCCATACTGCCCGGTTCCTCCCCAGACGGCTCCGGCACAGCAGGAGCAGATGAGGGAGACCCCTCCAAGGCCCGTTCAGCCCCCGCAGTTTCCTCAGCCGCAGACTCCGACACAGTCGGTTCACCCCCCTCAGGCTCCAGGTTAGCCAGTGGGTCCGCCGTAGCCGAGCCCGCAGCAGCCGCAGGGGGAACAACTACCGCAGGCCCAGCAGCAACAGGCCCCGGCCGCTCCGGCTCAGCCCTCACAGGAGCATCAGCGTTCCCGTCCGCCTTTACAGGACAAGCACGAACGAGATGTCCCGCTTGCCCACACCAGAAACACTTCATAGTAGTTTCAGAAGAAGCATAAACAGCATATTCAAAACCATCTACATTGAACTTAAGAACCAAGTCCAAACCCTCACCTTCCTTCAGAACCATGAACACAAGCCTCCTGAAGGACACCAGGTGCTTAATCAAGGCGCTCTTACAGCCGAGGGGGATCTTCCGAATGGGAGAAACTGCTAACCAGCGCTCAGTAGAAGTAATGTTAACCAGTCAGCGCTCAGCAGCAGTAATGCTAACCAGTCAGCGCTCAGTAGCATTAATGTTAACCAGTCAGCACTCAGTAGCAGTAATGCTAACCAGTCAGCGCTCAGTAGCAGTAATGCTAACCAGTCAGCGCTCAGTAGCAGTAATGCTAACCAGTCAGCGCTCAGTAGCATTA
The DNA here is from genome assembly GCF_904425465.1 of Colossoma macropomum. NCBI lineage: Eukaryota > Metazoa > Chordata > Actinopteri > Characiformes > Serrasalmidae > Colossoma > Colossoma macropomum. Next base: position 38,118,427 of record NW_023494790.1, read on the forward strand.
ATGTTAACCAGTCAGCGCTCAGTAGCAGTAATGCAAACAGATCAGTGCTCAGTAGCAGTAATGCTAACCAATCAGCACTCAGCAGAGGTAATGCTAACCAGTCAGCGCTCAGGAGCATTAATGTTAACCAGTCAGCGCTCAGTAGCAGTAAAGTTAACCAGTCAGCGCTCAGTAGCAGTAAAGCTAACCAGTCAGCGCTCAGTAGCATTAATGTTAACCAGTCAGCGCTCAGTAGCAGTAAAGTTAACCAGTCAGCGCTCAGTAGCAATAGCATTGAAGCCAACCAATCAGCTCTCAGTAGCGGTAATGCTAACCAATCAGCGCTCAGTAGCAGTAACGTTAACCAATCAGCTCTCAGTAGCAGTAAAGCTAACAAATCAGCGCTCAGTAGCAGTAACGTTAACCAATCAGCGCTCAGTAGCAGTAAAGCTAACAAATCAGCGCTCAGTAGCAGTAACGTTAACCAATCAGCACTCAGTAGCAGTAATGCTAACCAATCAGCTCTCAGTAGCAGTAATGCTAACCAGTCAGCGCTCAGTGGCAGTAATGTTAACCAGTCAGCTCTCAGTAGCATTAATGTTAACCAGTCAGCGCTCAGTAGCAGTAATGCTAACCAGTCAGCGCTCAGTAGTAGTAATGTTAACCAGTCAGCGCTCAGTAGCAGTAATGCTAACCAGTCAGCGCTCAGTAGCAGTAATACTAACCAGTCAGCGCTCAGTAGCAGTAATGTTAACCAATCAGCTCTCAGTAGCAGTAATGCTAACCAGTCAGCGCTCAGTAGCAGTAATGTTAACCAGTCAGCGCTCAGTAGCAGTAATGCTAACCAATCAGCTCTCAGTAGCAGTAATGTTAACCAGTCAGCGCTCAGTAGCATTAATGTTAATCAGTCAGCGCTCAGTAGCAGTAATGCTAACCAATCAGCTCTCAGTAGCAGTAAAGCTAACCAATCAGCTCTCAGTAGCAGTAACGCCAACCAATCAGCTCTCAGTAGCAGAAATGCTAACCAATCAGCTCTCAGTAGCAGTAAAGCTAACCAATCAGCGCTCAGTAGCAGTAATGCTAACCAGTCAGCGCTCAGTAGCAGTAATGTTAACCAGTCAGCGCTCAGTAGCAGTAATGCTAACCAGTCAGCGCTCAGTAGCAGTAATACTAACCAGTCAGCGCTCAGTAGCAGTAATGTTAACCAGTCAGCGCTCAGTAGCAGTAATGCTAACCAGTCAGCGCTCAGTAGCAGTAATACTAACCAGTCAGCTCTCAGTAGCAGTAATGCTGGCGTCTGTTTGCTGTAGGAAACATACAGGTGGGTTTTCTTGGTCTGTTTTAGTGAAATCCATCCTTCTACTGTCTAACATTAAAGGAAAGTTCTGGTTCAGTGATTAGAAACTATTTAAACTTTTCGTTTGATATAATGTGGGAAATAGGAAGTGGCCAGACTCCTTGCACTAAGGACAGAGCTTATCAGTTTGGGTTCCATGAGCTTCATCACTCGTGAGCGCCCCTTCTGGTGCAGCGCCCTCCTGTGCAGATTCCACCTGACCTGTCACGACCCCCTCACCACCACAGCCCACCAATAAAACCCTTCTTTTTCAGACAGACTCTCATCTCTTAAGGTGGTTCTTCTGAACAATCAAATAAGCTGGCAGTAAAAGACCTTATAAAATATAAAAAATGAACAGTGACTAAAAACAGGGTTTAATGTGAGGCTCAGTGGGGAATTTAAAGGGGACTCGAGTTACTGATTCAGAGAAACGACTTCCTTCAGTCTCATTAGTGGAATCAGCAGGTGTGTAAAATACCTGAGTGACTGTACTGCGAACTTAAAGCTGCTCTGTACAATATTTTTATTAAAACAGAAATAAGTGTCGTTACTGAGTGAGGAGAATATGAACTCACTAAAACATGCTGAGTGTGTTCTGCTGTGAGTCGCCTGTAAAGCCTGAAATAATCATTTAAAGTCAGAGGTGTCGAGTTTTTCGCCGTACGTCTTTACGTAGTAACGTCACACACAGACTCTAAAAGAAGGTCTGGCTCGATGTTTCGGCCTCAAATCAACATCATACTGATGAAGACTGTAGTCCATCTGTTTCTCTGCATACTTTGTTACCCTGTTCTTCAGTGGTCAGGACCCCCATGGACCCTCACAGAGCAGGTACTATTTGGGTGGTGGGTCATTCTCAGCACTGCAGTAACACTGACGTGGTGGTGGTGTGTTAGTGTGTGTTGTGCTGGTACAAGTGGATCAGACACAGCAGTGCTGCTGGAGTTTTTCCAACACTGTGTCCACTCACTGTCCACTCTATTAGACACTCCTACCTTGTCAGTCCACCTTGTAGATGTAAAGTCAGAGACGATAGCTCATCTGCTGCTGCAGTTTGTGTTGGTCATCCTCTAGTCCTTCATCAGTGGTCACAGGACGCTGCCCACAGGATGCTGTTGGCCGGATGGTTTTGGTTCTCAGTCCAGCAGCGATGCTGAGGTGTTTCCTGGCAGACAGATTTGCCGTTACTGCTGTAGAACTAACTGACTGCCCAGTGATGGAGTTTTTGAGTCTGGCTGAGTTTCACAGAGAAACAGAAGGGGGCAGCACTGCACCACAAACAGGTAATTACAGAAGAACACTGACCATCACTGTCAAACACCTGATACTCTGTTTACATCATCATTAATTAGCATTAGAGTTCTGACTCAGATTCATACAAGAGAAAATGATAACTAATATTACTATTAACTCATTTAAGCCTGTTTATATCATTCAAAATCAAGTGTGTAACTTTATCTGTAAGACTGTTTATGAAATCTGTTAAATAAAAATATATAATATATACATAAAAAATGGATTTACTGTATAATTAACTGTATTATACACTGTTGTGTGATACATCATCTAATCAGAGTACTGTTATACTGACATACTGCGATAACGCGGTTAACGATATTTTAGTGATATATTTGATGATCTATATTATATCCATTAATCTGCGCTGTTCCTGCTCCGTTTTCGGCTAAAATAATACAAATCTTCATTTGTAACAGATATGAATAAATTGCTTATATTAAAAATGATTCTTTTACAAAAAAAATACCACGATGTATCTGGAAACGTAGCATTGCATTGTGTCAGTATTGTCCAGCGCTACACGCTACATACAGTCACAGTTTACTTTTATATTACTTTACATTCTATTCTAGTACTTTTCTCTATATTCTATTAAGGCAGTTCTGTTCTGCATTTCATATTAATATTTCATATTAATATGCCGGAGTCAGTGATGGCAAAAAACGCAGTTCTTCAAGGTATTTTTGCGATATATGATACGTTTTCCAATTAAACAGCACTAATTATGAATGTCTTTATAGTAAAACATGCAGCTGATCAGTGTTTAATACTGATGATAATAAACGATGCGCTCAGGAGAGAAAACTGGGGCGTCACTGACGACGATGACAAAAACCTCTCACTGAGGTCAAACACGACTAACACACAACTAACACACTAACACACAACTAACGCACACACACGACTAACACACTAACACACAACTAACGCACACACACGACTAACACACACACGACTAACACACAACTAACGCACACACACAACTAACACACACACGACTAACACACACACACACGACTAACACACTAACACACAACTAACGCACACACACAACTAACACACACACGACTAACACACACATGACTAATGCACACGACTAACACACACACAACTAACGCACACACACGACTAACACACACACGACTAACACACACACACGACTAACACACAACTAACACACACAACTAACACACACACGACTAACACACACACACACGACTAACACACAACTAACACACACAACTAACACACTAACACACAACTAACGCACACACACGACTAACACAACACACACAACTAACACACTAACACACAACTAACGCACACACATGACTAACACAACACACACAACTAACACACTAACACAACTAACACACACACACGACTAACACAACACACACAACTAACACACTAACACACAACTAATGCACACACACGACTAACACAACACACACAACACACTAACACACAACTAACGCACACACACGACTAACACACAAACACACGACTAACACACACACACACGACTAACACTAACACACAACTAACGCACACACACGACTAACACACACGACTAACACACACACACACACGACTAACACACACACACACGACTAACACACACACACACGACTAATACACACGACTAACACACACACGACTAACACACACAACTAACACACACACACACGACTAACACGACTAACACACACACAACTAACACACACGACTAATGCACACGACTAACACACACACACGACTAACGCACACGACTAATGCACACGACTAACACACACACGACTAACACACACAACTAACACACACACGACTAACACACACACGACTAACACACACGACTAACACACACGACTAACACACACACGACTAACACACACACGACTAACACACACACAACTAACACACACGACTAACACACACGACTAACACACACACGACTAACACACACACACACGACTAACACACACACGACTAACACACACACACGACTAACACACACACACGCGACTAACACACACGACTAACACACACACACGACTAACACACACAACTAACACACACACACGACTAACACACACACGACTAACACACACACACACGACTAACACACACACGACTAACACACACACACACGACTAACACACACGACTAACACACACACACGACTAACACAACAACACACAACTAACGCAACACACACAACTAACACACAAACACACGACTAACACACACACACACGACTAACACTAACACACAACTAACGAACACACACGACTAACGCACACACACGACTAACACAACACACACAACACACTAACACACAACTAACGCACACACACGACTAACACACAAACACACGACTAACACTAACACACAACTAACGCACACACACGACTAACACACACGACTAACACACACACGACTAACACACACACACACGACTAACACACACGACTAACACACACACACGACTAACACACACACGACTAATACACACACACGACTAATACACACACACGACTAATACACACACACGACTAACACACACGACTAATGCACACGACTAACACACACACACGACTAACACACACACGACTAACACACACAACTAACACACACACGACTAACACTAACACACGACTAACACACACACACGACTAACACACACGACTAACACACACACACGACTAACACACACACGACTAACACACACACACACGACTAACACACACAACTAACACACACACACGACTAACACACACACGACTAACACACACACACACGACTAACACACACACGACTAACACACACACGACTAACACACACACGACTAACACACACACACGACTAACACAACAACACACAACTAACGCACACACACGACTAACACACACACACACGACTAACACTAACACACAACTAACGAACACACACGACTAACACACACACACGACTAACACACACGACTAACACACACACACACACACGACTAACACTAACACACAACTAACGAACACACACGACTAACACACACACACGACTAACACACACACACACACGACTAACACACACACACACGACTAACACACACACACGACTACACGACTAACACACACACGACTAACACACACACACGACTAACACACACACCTAACGCACACGACTAATGCACACGACTAACACACACACGACTAACACACACACACGACTAACACACACAACTAACGCACACGACTAACACACACGACTAACACACACGACTAACACACACACGACTAACACACACACACACGACTAACACACACACACGACTAACACACACACACGACTAACACACACAAAAGCAGTTTTTTTTCATTTTTTCATTGATTTGTTTTACATACATACATATGATACATACGTACATACTATACATACATACATACATACATGATTAACATTTATAAAAACTCACTCGCCCGCCCCAAAGTCTTTTAGAATCCAGTTTAGACAGCATGCCGAGGTTAAGGTACTGATTCAGTACACACACACACACACACACACACAGAAACAGAGTGTCCGGAGTAACACTGCTCAGTCCAGCCTCGTCCGTATGCATTCTCCACCACTTACGCATCACGAGACGCCTTCAACCACCAACACTTCACCAAACACTCCGAAAAAAAAACAGAGGTGAGAGATCCAACACAGCTGTGTTTCCTAAAGGGGAAATCCACCCTTTTCCTAGAATTTCCCCCATAGTTCAGTGTGTGAGATGTAATCAGAGTGATTCAGAGTGGTTTGGTGTGAAATGGTTCAGATGTCTTTACAGTGGTGGTGATAGGAACCAGGGGTCGCCATGACTACAACACAAATATAGACATTTTATTTACTATCCAGAACCACCAGTGAACCTACACGAGTCTTCTGAGTTTTTACACAGCAAAAGTCACAGAACTTCCGTTTAAAATGGCCATTAATTAAAATGATTCATTTTCCAGATGTCTGTGAATCTTTGACTGAGAAGCACTAATAATAATAAAGCTAAACTCATAATAGAGGAGAATGTCAGTTGGAGTTTGATGAATAATGATTAACAATTATCAGAAAACGCTAAACCAGCTTCTAAGACTGAACTTTGGAGGTGTGTCTGCAGATTCTTTGAGGAACTGAAAGTGAGTCTCCTGAAGAGAATGGAAGCTGGAATAAAGGGAAAGAGTGACTCACTGACTCACACAGCTGAGAGTAGATTTAGCTGCTGAGGATTCTGTGGGGTTTTCTGTTAAACGCTGTCATTTCCGCGTTATCTAGCACTCCCTTTATGATTCAGTGCTGCCAGGCCGGGAGGGTGAAGCTAACAGGAGCTTCGTCCAAGAAACATGAAGCTCCACCTCACCTTTACAAACTGCCGTTAACGCTACATCACTGGAGCTCAACATGTTTGGAGAATGCTAACTGCTAATTCTGTTACATCACCGCATTGCGCTGAGAGACGGGGGAGAGTTAGGACCGTCCTGCACACCCAGACAGAAAAAGCAGGTATGAGCTCTTGGACTCCCACTTCCAGATGACTGTGGCATCTTTCAGCTGCTCAGGAACAAAAGACTCGCAGTGCGATCTGGTCCACATTGGGCTGCTGTTCACTAGAAATTACGAGTGCCCTCAACATCACTCTGGAATTTGGACACTAGGAGAAAAATGATGGACAAATATAATGGAGCCCTAAACACAAACAGACCGTTTACATTTCACTGTCTGTAAGGGAGCTTTTAGAGATGGACGTCTGGTTCCTATCACCACCACTATGAATGACTTGTTTACATCTTGACCACTTAATTATGCAGAAATTTTGAAAATTTGGTGGAATTCCCCATTTGACCAAAAAAAAAAAACTGAGGACACATTATTACAAGCATAACACAGACAGGGATGTGTGGGATGTTTGTGAGGGTGGGTTCGGGCAAAGTATCGTAAACACAAGAATTCCATGACTTATAAAAATATATGTATATATACACATGATATATTTCCCTGCCCTAAAACAACAAAGGAAAAAAGAGAGATGGAGCGATGAGAGCGAAAGGAACACGGGAACAACCGCGTACCTCCTTTCTCACGCTCTGCCCATCCAAATGGAAAAGAAAAGAAAGAAAAGCATGTGCTGGACTCACAATTATACAGTATCTCAAAACTCAAATTCACAGATGATTCAAAACAACAACAGAATGATTTTCCACATTTAATACCAGAGTCTGCTTTTTTCGCCTGCATTCAGACCCAAAATGCAAAATGCAAAATAAAATTCAAAAGAAAGGAATATCTTCCCTCATCGTTTGTGATTTGAAATGCTTGGTCATTCTGAGGTCAGGAGGAAGAGGGATCAACGCTAAAAGCCAAAGAACAAAGCGAATGTGCGGAAAAAGCACAAGAAAAAAACGAGGCTGAGCGGCCGCTGGCCGTCCGTCGCTCCGCTCGTCTGTATGGAGAGGAAAAGAAACAGCTGAAGGAGTTTAGACGCTCCTCCTTTCGCCTTCTGTCAAGTAGATTCTGTTACTCAGTGCAGACGGATTTAGCCGTTCAGCTATGCAGGATTTTCTTCTTTGATTTCTTTTTGTTTTTTTAAAGTAACGTTACGATATTTATTCATTTTCTCTGTTTCTCGTGGCTGGACTCGCACGAGGGGTCCACTTCTTCTCACTCTCGGGTTCTCTTTAAGGTGTTCAGCTTCAAATCTGCTTCCACAAATTATTCGTACTCGAGGAACTGCTTATGATAGAACAACAGGTACCTGCAAAAAACAACAATAACGTTTATCAACATAAAACAGTTACAACTCCAAATCCATGTTTCTAATAAAGTGGCCAGTTAGAGAAAGCACAAGGGAGGTGTTTCCAATAAAGTGGTCAGTGAGTGGAAGTGTGTTTCCAATAAAGTGACCAGTGTGTGGAAATAGGTGTTACCAATAAAGTGGCCAGTGAGTGGAAGTAGGTGTTTCCAATAAAGTGGCCAGTGAGTGGAAGTAGGTGTTTCCAATAAAGTGGCCAGTGAGTGGAAGTAGGTGTTTCCAAAGAATGAAAGATGTTTCTACTGTGACGCCTGTAAGCTGTGAGTGTTAATAGAGGGTGACCCACCCTTCACTGTCCAGCACGTCTTTAATGCTGGCTTTAGTGATGATGGCGTCATCACACTTAAACCATTGGTCCTTGTGCTGGCGGATGAACGTGGTGTAGTGGCCACTCTCCAGCGTGCCCTGATGGTTCACTACAGCAAACAGAGAGTATCTACAGAGAGAGAGACAGTTACACACTCGCTCATCCTGAACCGGACCACCCTGCACACTGTACACGACAATAAGGAGCTACAGATAACAGCGTCACAGCAAATACACACTCGGCTAAGGAAACACGCGCTACAGATCAGGATTAACTGTCTGACTGTAGAAATCTTTCATCAAGGTGATTTTAATTATCTGATGTGTGACACGACCGCAAACCAGTTTTCTTCATGTGAAATAAAAAAGAATAAAAATAAAATATAAACTTTAATAATTTCATACAAAAATAAAAGAAAACTGACTTTCAAAAAGTTACAGCTAAGAGTTTAACTGAAATAAACTGAGACAATAAGAGATTCACTTAAAGAGATAAATACAAGAAGAAAGTGGAATTTTAATTAAAGCTTGAAAACAGAGATTCGGTTTAAGTGTTTGTTATAAGTGTGCATAGAAATCGGCCGCTGTTTATAAACGATTCAGCCTAAAGCAGAGCGAGTGCAGACGTTGGGGGGGGTGTCTCTACCGGACGGAGGGTCTGAGCTCTAACAGTCTCAGAACCCCATGTGGAGGCTGTACTGCACCACTGCAGGTGAGACACTGAGGGGGCACTTACTTGTTATCATTGTTTAGTGAGTCTACAGGCTGCTGATACTGTCCGTTCATCCGACTCTCTTTACTGTGAACAGACACACACACACACACACACACACACACACACACACACACACACACTGCATTAGTGTTCACTTCTCAGTTACACTGTCCTCAACACACACACTTTATAAACACTTTATAAACTTTATTTTAGCACTCAGGTAATTACATTAACGATCTCTCAGAGAGACAGAGAGATGGAGAGAGTGAGTGAGAGAGAGAGACACATATGAAAATATTTTTAAAATTGTCTGGTTGGAAAAACATTTATCTAAATATTTATTAGTTTTGCCTTAATTTTCTTTACACCTCAATTCCAAACTGCTATTCTACAGATATTCTATAGATTTCTATCATAATTATTTTTCTATCAAATGAAACACTGAGAGTTCTTAAACTCTGTAATGTTCTAAATGCTCCTTTTTTTCTTGTTCCTTCCTGATGACGTTTTGGCAAAACTGTCAAAAGACTTTATATCTCAATAAGATTTTTGTCTGCACCATCCATCCCGTTCACTCACCTGGACGCCATGAAGGGGGTCATGTCGAGCTCTAAGGGAAAAGACACGTAGGTGGTGATCTTCCTGCGGAGTTTGGCCGAATGCTCAAAGCGCTGGACGGCGGGAGAAACGGAGCGAGAGAGACGGGTTAGAACAGAGCCTCTAAACGGCGAAGAGAAACTCGGGCTGGAAGACACACTCTCACCTTAAGGTGGAAACAGGCCACGATGGGGAGCCTCTTCATCGTCAGCTGCTTGGTTGACTCTTGGTAACTATGGCAACCGCTGCATTTGATCTTGGCGCTGCTGCCTAAGTGCTCAGGTCGAGTAAATCTGCAGTGGAGGAGAGACGGTCAGCGCTGCAGACACACTGTGTTACTAGGACCTCATCAGAGCTGCAGATCAGGAGACGTGCGCTGTAGGGACTCGAGTCCTGTTCTGATGGGACTAGTTTTATATGGGGGGGAGGGGCTGATGTGATTATTACGGTTGTTTTAGTCCCGTCTGAATGTGCAATGTCCGTCATTTTTACTGACTGCACTGCGTCATTAAAGATTCTGTCGGCTTCTACCTTCAATGAAACGAGCCATAAAAATAACTTAGATTATATTAATCCTGTGTGAATCGACATGTCTGTAAAAAAAGGCCATCATTTCCTGTGGAAACAAAGTTTATTAAGTATGACACTCGATTACGTGCTTCCTTGTGTTCTCTGAGGAAGCTGAAATCAGCTTCTTATTCACCAGCTTCCTGTTCTAATTCTCTCATTCCACCTTAAATAGTGAGGCAGTTATTATTGTAACGCCTGACCCTGCACTCACACCAGCAGCAACTTTTCGCCTCTTGTTACCCAAATTGTTGATCACTCATCGCCTGTGGGCGTTTCTGAACTCCAACTGACCTTAGGTTGCCATGGTTTCACTGACGAAGCACAAATCAGATGTGTTTCCACTAAAGTTAGAAATGCTGGTGAGAAATCTCTCGAGTGCTTCTGTTTATGTAATCCCGGTCTGTGCAGTCAGTCTGTGAGGAAAACGGCATTCGGGCTTCATGATTTCTGTCTGTCTGCGCCGAAACACCGCCGCCATTATTCCACCTCTAGTAGGAACAGTTATCTAGGAACCAAAAACGGAGTGTACTGTTTCACAGTGGGGAAGATAAAGCGCGTACTACGCTGCTCAATGCTCGATTCCTATTGGTAATTGCCACGTTACTTCGCTCCTTATTTGCACAAAGTTAAACTCCACTCTACTTTGTTGCGTTGCTGACTCCGCCCACTTCGTGTGACCTATGTTCGCGCTGCCTCCTGTCGTCAGAAATTGCAGCTCTCATCAAAAATGAATGACCTCCGGCCGGCCTGTCGCGTCGCGGCCAGTGTGGACGCAGGGTCAGACCCCAGACTGTAACTGCTGCACCAGTTAAGGTGGATCAGGAAAATGTGAACAGGAAGCTGAATTCAGGCTCGTTGTTCTCCAGGACTAAAATCAGGCTGATATCGAACATTACTGTCCTGTCTCACACGCACAGCTCAGAACAGGCAGAAATCACAGAAATACGTTTGATTTACTGGATGAAGTTGACTGTTTGCTGTGAATTCCCAGCTAATGGAGATAATGACGCACTGCATTCAGACAGAGAGGTAAATATTTAGAGTAAACAAAGTAATAAAACCTTTGATTTCGCTGTTAAGTTATATGTAAATTAATGCATTTACTGTATAAAGCGTGCATTACCAACTATACTGCTCTGATTTCTGTGAAGGACTGAATCACAGAACTGGATCTCAGATATAAACATGAAGTTTGGGGGAAAAAATAGGGTCAATTATTACAAAATCTCTGAACATGAACTTTTTGAGTCATCTGTCATTATAACACCCTGATAATATGTTCATATGAGCTGCTCTCTGCACAAATCTGGGGATCAGCTCCTGCACAGACTCCTGGGTGAGTCAGTCAACTAATTATCCAGTAATTAATAACAAGAACATGCAGCACCACTGACAACAAACTCTACTGCCGCTTTTCTTGTCTATCTACAGTCGGGCTGAAACATCCTCTGATCGCTGTCGTACTGCAGTCTGGAACATCCTCTGTGTTTGTGTTGTCTTACAGGGTTTATTAAGGGTTTTTTATTCATTCACATTTGAATGTTCCCTTTATTTGCTTGTCAAATATTCAAATATATTCTGATTCCAAAAAATAAAAATAAGAATAAAAAGAAGATAAATAGCTGCAGTAAACAGCAGATTTCAAAGTCAATGTCAGTGTCCTAAATCCACCAGGGGGCACTCAGCATACATTATCAAGCGTCCCCGAAAAAAAACACGCTGTTTAAACCAGATATTCTCAGTCTGGGGGTCTGGTGGTCTTCAAAAAAGGTACTGAGGTCTGTTCTGACGTATCCTTGAGAAGGATTTATCAGTAAAATCTGCAGGCTGGTGTCATTATGAGATGAAGAGAGAAGCTGAGCTGAAAACGCGACTGCAGTGACAGTAAACGTCTGCGAGTGATGCGGCTGCAGTAGATATAGATCAGCCACGCAGCTAAACTACCTAATTAATATTAGATTATTATCTTACTGGCTGGTCAGAAAGGTCATCATTCCTCACATGAGAACACATTTCTGCCCATTAGTGTTATCCTGTTATTACTATATATGTGTATATGTATGTACATACATGTTTATATTCATAAACACATCGCCTTGTTCAGAATGACCACGCATCTAAAGACCTGTCAGATATTTAAAAATATTTCCATATAATTCTAATTAAAGCCAAAATAAATCCTTGTTTAGTTAGTTTATGGTCAGCAGTGCTATGGTCTTCCCTCTGTCTGGTAATCACTGTTTGTGATAACATTACTAACTAACACACGAAGAGCCACAGCGGAGACGGTTTTTTACACTCAATTTAACGAATATTTCGATGTTAAATTTTAATGTGAGAGCCCGAATGAAGGGCTGGACGCAGGGTGAGCTCTGAACAGTGGACATGCGGTGAGCACCTGCGTAAGCAGTCTGTTAGCGTGGTCGCTCCAGTGGGGTGGCTCTCTCCATTCACCACGCTGCCGTCAGAGCCGGGGCTGAGCGGCCAGAACGGAGTGGAGGAACCAGGCAGGTCCAGACTGATGTCCCAAAATGGGTCTATTGTTGTGGATACGCCGCTACAACAGCGACAAAACAAGAACAAAGACAGAGTGGTGAGAGTTCTTATAGAGTTCAGCTTTAAGGGGAGAATATACTGAAGTATATACTGAAGGGACTGAGACTGAAAGAGAGAGATTCAGAGTGGTTAAACTGCAGAGACTCAGATGTCTTTACAATGGTGGTGATAGGAACCAGGCGTCGCCATGACTACAATACAAATATAGACATTTTATTTACTATCCAGAACCACCAGTGAACCTACACGAGTCTTCTGAGGTTATATGGAATGTTGATGATGAAAATAGTGGAAAATCTGAAATAATAAGTTTTCTTTGGGGACTATTTTGCCTCACAGCGCCCTGCATGTATCCCTCCACCATGAATGGAGTTTAAGTTCTCTAAATCTATCATAAAACAGTGTCTCAGTCATCAGGCAGTGAATTCATAACCATTTCATGTAGGAACTTTCTGTGAGGGAGCTTTTAGAGGTGGACGTCTGGTTCCTATCACCACCACTGTGAACAGTTCTGACTCGGTAAGTTTCTCTAGAACAGAGCGTTTCACACCAAACCACTCTGAACCTCTCTGAACCGCTCTGAACGCTCTGATTACATCTTAACCACTTAATTATTCTGACATTTTGGAAAATGGGTGGAAGTTCCTTTGAACACCAGATGGCATCAGAGTGTAACTCAGCGTGTGTAAGTCTGGGGCAGCAACAGAAAAACAGCCTTATATTACACAGTCACACAGCAGAGCACTGAATATTTCATACTTCATATTCCGATGTATTGATTTGTGCTTCTGCTGTAACTAAAGCAGATCCGCTCATATGAGCAGACACACACACACACACACACACACACACACACACACACAAGAGAATCCCCGCCCCCGCCCCCACACCCCACCCTCTCTCAGGGCGGTCTTACTGGCAGGCTTGGCAGGTGACGTCGGACTGCAGGCCACCGGTGAAGATTTGGTCGATGATGCAGTTGCAGTGGTTGGGGTTGTTGGCCTTCTTCCCGTTGTCGTCTCCTTGGTGGACGTCAGCGCAGCACATGAACACAGACAGAGCGTAATTAAAGCCTGAGGCTCGTTCTGCTCGAGGAACGCGCCCCACTCACTCACTCGCTTGCTCGCTCACTCACCCCTCCCTCTATCACTCGCTGTTATTTCCTAGGTGATTGTTGTGCCATGGTGATGCTAAGTTGTTAAGCAGCTGCTTTGGTATCTCTGGTGGTTGCTAGGGTGCTGCTAGACAGTTGGTATGGTATTTTAAGTGGTGTGAGGGAGTCCCAGGTGGTTGCTAATGTATTGCTACTCGGGTTCTAATGTATCCAAGGTGGTTGCGAATGACGCAAGAGGCATGCACAAATTTTTGGCCACAAAGTTTCATCATTCATACGTATGGAACAACAAAAATCAGACTTTCAGACATCCAATCAGAAAGCTGTATACAAGCCCACATCTCTCAATCAGACCGAATGTTCTGGCATCAATACCTAGAAAACTGCAGGACGAATTAGCACAAAAAATTAGGCAGAAAAATAACATTATGCTGCTTGAAATTACATGACACAGTTTGAAGGTGTGATAATTTTAGCATGCTGGGTATTAGCTTCCGTTACTGATTAGCTACATTAGCCTTGTAGCTCCAATGCTAAAACTCATGAGACCAGCGATCTAATCTATCACAGCAGGAGATCTGTGAGACGGGTATAAAGCTCAGTCGGCTGGTTGGGTCCATAAGCTACCTCTCCTGCGTGTGTCTCGCTGACGGTAGCTCTGTGGTGGCAGCTCTACCTTTACAGTGGCGGTGCAGCACGTCCAGGGCAGCGATGAGGAACTCGTGAGCGTCCTGCTGCTCGTAGCCAGCCAGGTGGCGCGCGTGTGTCCACACCAGGTGCAGCAGCCGGAAGGGAATGTGGGGCGAGCGATGGCCCGAGTAGAACTGAGAGAGAGAGAGAGAGAGAGAGAGAGATTATTAGATAATGCATAGCGGACAATTAGCCACAATATCACAGCACAGGCACGTGTGGCCACAGCAGATACAGACTACACATCTAATGACCTAGTTCAGCTACTTTAAGGCTACCCTATAGAAAAGCACTGACCAATACAATGAGACGCTCTGGAGCAGCTGCATGTGATCCTAAGGTCTCCATGCCCAATGCCCAGCGTGGACTAGAGGGGTATAAAGCCCCAAAACAGGGTTCTGTGCAGGTTTTTTGCACACGAAGGTACAAACTATGTAAATGAACCCTCAAAAGTACAACGATGAAACCTGTAATGCTCAGTCCAATTAATATTGTTTACATATTTGCTTAATTTTAAATAGATGTTCCAATTTGTTAATGTTTCTATATATTTTATGTCTTCTAAGAAAATGACTTGTGCCTTAAATGAGTTCCGTCGTCCTTTAGAGGCAGCAGTGGAAATAACCACATTTTGGAAATTACCAAAATACAAATAACTTTAACATTTATTTTTGCATATATTTTAGCATTTCTTTTGTAATTCTGTCATTTTTTAATGAAAAACGTATTTCATGGTTAAATGCTTAGCGTGTTCTCACCTCCTGAAAGAGCTGCGACATCTCACACACAAGGCAGGAGTTCGCCTGCATCTCACACTTGTGTCTGTCGGAAAGGAAGAAGTCCCTCAGCAGAGGAGTGTGGGTCAGAGCCTGGACTATACAGTTCATAAAGCAGGTGTTCCCCAGGTTTATTAACCCCCTCAGACCTGAGATAGAGAGAGAGACGAAGAGAGGGAGAGAGAGAGATTTTTATTTATTATAGGGTCTCATTTATAAGACATCCCAGAATGAACATCTGTTCATAATACACTGTAATATACTATTATAACCAGTAATATACAGTAATATCTTGTAATATACTGTAATAACTATAAAATACAGTAATACTCTGTAATTAATCTGTACATTCTTAACATGAACGGTATTATAAGTAAGTCTGATCCTTTCACTGCCACAACCAGAGCAGCACTGTGGAGAACCGTCCTTCAGAACCTGGCAGGTGATGAGCAGCACATGAGCTGATATCTTCTCCTCAGACTGTTTCTCATTTGTGCTCATACTGTACTGTGTGAGCCAGAGACCCTCCGTTTATTCATTTGCAGTTAAATCATCCATTAAATATAATATTATTCATTTTTCATTGTCAGGAACAAAGCAGAAAACACAAAAAGTGAATTAGGAAATTAATTTAAATCAGTGTTCAGTGAGTCTCTTTCCCTTTATTCCAGCTTCCATTCTTGTCAGGAGACTCTCTTTCAGTTCCTCAAAGAATCTGCAGACACACCTCCAAAGTTCAGTCTTAGAAGCTGATACACTTTTTGCAAACAATAAAAAAGTAAAACAAACCCTTTTAGCCTGTTCAGATCTGAGTCTGCAGACATACTCTGTAGTTCACTGCTGGAAACATTTATACGCAGATCAGTAAAATGAAGGCGGAGTTTAAAAGCAACACTCATTTCTGTGTTTGTGCTTCATGAATAATTTAAATCACCTGTGTTCAAGCGTTTACCCGGTTTTATAAACGAGCGCCCTGGGTGAGAGCGCCCTTGGTGAGAGAGCGCCCTAGGTAGGAGTGAGCCCTAGGTAGGAGAGCGCCCTAGGTAGGAGAGAGCCCCAGGTGAGAGAGAGAGCCCTAGGTGAGAGAGCCCTAGGTGAGAGAGCGCCCTAGGTGAGAGAGTGCCCTAGGTTAGAGCGCCCTAGGTTAGAGAGCGCCCTAGGTTAGAGAGCGCCCTAGGTTGAGAGAGCCCTAGGTGAGAGAGTGCCCTAGGTGAGAGAGTGCCCTAGGTGGGAGAGAGCCCTAGGTTAGAGAGCGCCCTAGGTGAGAGAGCGCCCTAGGTGAGAGCGCCCTAGGTGAGAGAGAGCCCTAGGTGAGAGAGAGCCCTAGGTGAGAGAGCCCTAGGTGAGAGAGCGCCCTAGGTGAGAGAGTGCCCTAGGTGAGAGAGTGCCCTAGGTTAGAGAGTGCCCTAGGTTGAGAGCGAGCCCTAGGTGAGAGCGCCCTAGGTGAGAGAGCGCCCAGGTGAGAGAGCGCCCAGGTGAGAGAGCGCCCTAGGTTAGAGAGCGCCCTAGGTTGAGAGCACCCTAGGTTAGAGAACACCCTAGGTTGAGAGAGCCCTAGGTGAGAGCGCCCTAGGTGAGAGCGCCCTAGGTGAGAGAGCACCCTAGGTGAGAGAGCGCCCTAGGTTGAGAGAGCCCTAGGTGAGAGCGCCCTAGGTGAGAGAGCGCCCTAGGTTGAGAGAGCCCTAGGTGAGACAGCACCCTAGGTGAGAGAGCGCCCTAGGTTGAGAGAGCCCTAGGTGAGAGGGGGCCTGTGGAGTTGGGATGAGTGCACTTCAGACGGCGTGAAGGCCGAACTCCTGCTAAAAGGCTAAAAGGTGTCCTCTGCCTGAACTCCAGCTCTACAGCTCCCAGACATCTGCTCCTTCTCGTCTAGTTAAAGAAGGCGGAGAGGGAGTCGGAGACGGAGGGAGGAAAAACAAGTGGTCCTGCTGTGAACACCTGCACTGCCGAGATGGAGACGAAGAAAAAAGAAAAACAGAGACAGAAAAGATTTGCAGTTTACAAAGAGGTGAAACGTCTCAGTCTGGATCAGAATAACCAGAAGACGCATCGGGGGGGAGATAACAGCACAGCACAAGCACAGGTTAACCAAAAGTATAAATATACAAGAATGTGCTGATAAAATGTGCTGTCACGCTGCATTGTAACCAGTTCAGTGTATTAAAGAGAAGAACTGTTTCTGTTGGGCTGTTTCAGGACTTTTATGTTGAAGAGCCTGAATGTGGGGGCAGTGGTGGGTTTTCTGGAGTAGAGCAGAGTGTTTTAGCTGTTGGCGCTGGAGAGGCTGGGTTTCTTCTCGCCGTGTTCGGAGCTGTTTTCAGCAAATTAAAAATAAAGCTGCGTTACGGACAGAAACATCGAGACGTCCGAGTTCCTCCTGAGAACCCCGAACAGTGCAGCATTTTACAGCTTGTCTTCGATGACAGCCCAGATTTAGAAAATTTAAAAAAAAAATGAGAAAGAAAAGAAAAACCGGTGAGATGCTGCGCAAACGACCAGAGAGACCCACAAATGTGAGACTTTTCTGTTAAACGTTACGATAACCACTGTTTTATATTAGTTTAATGATGTTTCAGTGTATTTTGGCCCTTTTTATCATAACAAGCATAATAATCTCTAGCAGTGCTGACGACTCAGGAGCTAAATTGCCTGTTCCACCTTAAATAGTTCAGCAGGACTGAGGTGCCTAAATGTAACTGCTGCTCCATTTAAGGTGGAACGTGAAAATGCGAACGAGAATCTGGTGAATATCTGACTTCAGCTTCATATCACTGAAGAATTAGGGGTGGGTGATAATAAATAATTGCCCCCCTCTTTGAAGTCACATGATCCCTAAATGTAACTAAAGCCCAGCAGTGAGGAGCTGAACTTAACCCTCCTCTGCTGTCACTGCAGACTGGCAGGGTCGCCTACAGAGCAGCGCTGGTAGCTGTTAATGAAGTGATGCTCTTTTTATTTGAGGGTCCCATTTCAGAGGGAAGATTTCAACCACTACCCTGTAACTCAGTTCCAAGGGGCAACACTCGAAAACAAGGGGTAAGAATAAGAAATGGGACAGGGCCAAACATTTTGATGCCCTCCCTCAAATCACGATATACAAGAACATGACCATGAGTCCTCGCGCTGCAGCTGAGCTCAGGGGAGACGGGTATGTTGTCTTCAGGAAATGAGATCTTTCCATCAGCCTGTTTTCACAGAGGTGCAGATGTTCCTCCTGAGCGCTCTGTGGTGCAGCAAGCAGTCAGTGAGCTCTGCGGTTTGGGGAGCTGTGGGTGCTGCTGTGAATGTGAAACAGTCTGCTGTGGCACTGCAGAGCTCTGACCGGCTCTGAGTCAGTGAATCAGTGAGTCAGTGAATCAGTAGTGGAGCTGCTGGATCTGTAGCTTCTCTCTGAACACCTCACTGCTTCACTAAGAGTCCTTAGAGCTCGACTCCTAACGCTGCATTCACCCACATCTGTAACACAATCACACTGTAACTCTGGATAAGAGCGTCTGCACTGAATATAAATATACATTTATTAGAGATCACCTAAAGGAAAGTGCCACCAAATTATCAAACTTTCTGCATCAAAATGTAAACAGAGATTCAGAGTGTTTTGGTGTGAAATGGTTCAGATGTCTTTACAGTGGTGGTGATAGGAACCAGGGGTCGCCATGACTACAACACAAACATAGACATTTTATTTACTATCCAAAACACCAGTGAACCTAAACGAGTCTTCTGAGATTATATGGAATGTTGATGATGGGAAATAGTGGAAAATTTGGGCTTTTAGAGGTGGACGTCTGGTTCCTATCACCACCACTGTGAACAATTCTGACTCAGTAAGTTTCTCTAGAACAGAGCGTTTCACACCAAACCACTCTGAACCGCTCTGATTACATCTTAACCACTTAATTATGCAGACATTTCTGAAAAATTACCCTTTAAGAGAAAGACAAGGAAAAAGCAAAGAGAGAGAGAGAGAGAGGGAGAGGGAGAGAGAGAGACACACAGCAGACACTCTGAAGAGGAGAAATGTCTGAGGTCTGATGTTCAGAGAACGAGGCCACTTTGTGTTTCCCTTACAATCTGCAATCTCCTCACATCCTCACTGAGCTCAGACTCATTTAGGAAGATTAAACTGCACTGAACTGTACAGAACACTATAGCTCTGAGGAGAGAGAGAGAGAGAGAGAGAGAGAGAGAGAGAGAGAGAACAGTGAGAGACAGAGAGAGAGAGAGAGAGGGAACAGTGAGAGACAGAGAGAGAGAGAGAGAGAACAGGGAGACACACAGAGAGAGAGAGAGAGAGAGAACAGTGAGAGAGAGAGAGAGAGAGAGAGAGAGAGAACAGGGAGACACAGAGAGAGAGAGAGAGAGAGAGAGAGAACAGGGAGACACAGAGAGAGAGAGAGAGAGAGAGAGAGAGAGAGAGAGAACAGTGAGAGAGAGAGAGAGAACAGTGAGAGACAGAGAGAGAGAGAGAGAGAGAGAGAGAGAGAGAGACCCTCTGACCACCTTTAAATCTTTTTACCTAATTTTTAAAACGC